>NC_136758.1:980000-1135000 GCF_936440315.1 Barbus barbus
TCTAGCTTGTTACTGCATCACAATTATCAAGTCAAGTAAAGTCAGCTTTATTTATACAGCGCTTTTAACAATACAGATTGTGTCAAAGCACTTAACAGTATCAGATTGGAGGATAGAGTGTCAGTAATGTATAAAAATAAGATTAAACACTCAATTTTCAGTTAAAGGCGTTTCATTATTGAATTCAGAGATGTCATTGTCTAGCTCAGTTTAGTTTAAATAGTATCTGTGAAATCAAATTGACGATAATCACTAGAAATCAAGTGTCCCCAACTGAGCAAACTAGAGGAGACAGCGGCAAGGAACCAAAACTCCCTCTGAGACAGAATGGAGAAAAAACCTTGGGAGAAAGCAGCCTCAGTCGGGGGCCAGTTCTCCTCTGGCCAGGACATTATTTTTATTTATTGATTTAATTATTGATTTAATTAAAATTTTAAATGTATAAATGTATTATATTTCTATTTTTATATTCTTGCATTTTCTAACAATAATAGTATTCTGTAGTTCGGAATTTTTAGTTATTTGTTTTATTTTTAGTTTTAAGTCATGTATTTAAGTCGAGGTCTTCACTTGGGATCTGTCCCCGGGGCTAATCCACGTGTCCGGCCTCTGCCGGCGATCAGGGCCGTAGACATCATCTCCCGGGGCCAATCCACCATCTGATCCGGACACAGACTGAGAAACAGAATAGAAACAGACAAATATTAGTGTAGATGCCATTCTTCTTATGATGTAACGAGTACATTGTGTGTCATGAGGAGTGCGGTTCCGGTTGATCTAATTAATGCAGCCTAACAATCCTTTAACGGATTTCAATAATAGAAGTGTATTAGTGTGTTATGTGTAAGCCAGGAAGAAATGTGTCTTTAATCTAGATTTAAATTATAATTATATTAGTTAAATCTTAGATTAATAGTCCTCCAGAGGACATGGGATTTTTGGCTTATTATTTAAAAGGCAGTGGGACTCTGTTAGTGGAATGTGGCACTATTCTTAATGTTTTTTCTCATGCACATGCAGAGTGTCAGGAGCACACGGCGTGTGTATGGGACTCCAGAGCATTGAATATTCTGTGCTGCGTCTCATGGAGTGTTTGTCTTTGTTGCGAGCGGCAGTAAAGGACACATTCTGTGGCATATCCAGAGAAATGACCCTGCCACGACCCTTCACCTCTCCTTTAATTATTTGTTTGAAGACAGCATGGGGTTCCCATGCGGAGCACACAAGCAGGCGGGGGAGTGTGTGTGTGTGTGTGTGTGTGTGTGTGTTCAGTTCCGCTGCTGTAGTTTATGTAGCTTCAGTAAAACAGATAACAGATAGATGTACTGAATCATCTCTACGCCTATTCATCTTGTTAAACACCTTATTAGTTCAATATTTATGTAAGCTATGCTTTACCATTTTTTTGGCATATCTTTAGTATTTGGTGCATTTGTTTTTTTGTTTGTACATTTTTGGTGTGTTTATATTTGTTTTATGTCTTTATAATTAATTCATTATTTTAAGCATCCATTAAATGTATGTTTTATTTCTTGTGTTGTGAAAAATATAAATCGAAATTTGTAGACAGAAATGAGGGCCTGAGTTTGAAGAGAAGCGGTGTGTGTGTGTGTGTGTGTGTGCTGGCGGGTGTTGTTCTAAGCACACCCCATTAGCAGCTCATGGGAGGAGGTGAAACAGTGTTATCAGAGGCAGGTCTGATAATCTCAATTGGCTTTACTCACACTGATAAAATGCGGTCTGGGGCCGCAGCGCTGCTGGGCCGCTCCTGCAGGGTTACTGTGGCAACAGTTTGGAGAGGCGAAACAGACACTGTGTGTGTGTGTGTGTGTGTGTGTGTGCGCGCAAGAGGTCAGTCAGTCCCAGCAGCTAGTCTTAAAGAAATTCATAAATCACTCTTCTGTCTCTCTCTGGTATTTCTCGTTTATGAGGCAAGTTTTTTTTTTGGAACAAATATAATTTAAGTGATAATGTATAATCAGCATCGGGTGCTTATTTTGTGATAATGGCTGACTGACCATACGTTATGCTGCTTACTATTACTTACAGGCCAGCAAATACAGCAAATCAATTTATTTAAAATAATTTAAAGTTTTGATCGGCAACATATTTTAATGTTTCTGAAAAAGTCTCTTCTGCTCACCAAGGCTGCATTTATTTGATCAAAAATGCAGTAAAAATCATTCATTATATACATAAATATATCAATGTTGAAAAGAGTTGTGCTGCTTCATATATTTGTGGAAACTGAATTCTTTGATGAATAGAAAGTTCAAAAGAGCAGCATTTATTTGAAATCTGTTGTAACATTAAAATAACATTATAAATGTGTTTTAATGAATTAGAATGAATTATTAATTTATCTTTGTCTCTTTCAAAAAAAACTGACCTCAGACTTTTAAATGGAAACAATCAGTACAGTTTAGAGTCATCTTGCACAAATATTTGAGCACAGGGTAATGCCATGGACCAATCACATTTGTTCCATAGAGCTCAATAGTAAATTACTGCTGTTTATTTAACAAATGTGTGAGTGTGTGTGTGATGAATCGTACAGGTGTGTGTTCATGTGACATGATCTCAATACCCATACAATATATATTTACACTCATGTTAATGATTTTCTTTCTGTCACTTAGTTATATCTGCTATCTGTTGCTCGGTGCTAGTGCTCTTTTAGACAAAGAAAGCAAACTTATTCCTCTTTTCCCAGCTGTGCGTGCAGTTACTTCAGTGCGTCATTGTGCAAGCGCAGATTGCGGGCGTTTAAGTTAATGGAAGGTAAGAGCATGTACAGCGGCTTCAGGAGGGATTAGAGCTCAAATTGATTCCAGTCCTGCTTGTATCTAATGACCGGTCCCTTAGAGTCGCCCTGTGTGCGCTCGCCCGCTTCTTTCATGCGGGATAGCCCCAGCATGATCCGAACCCTCGCTCTAATATCAAACACATGTGGGCACCTTTAATGCTCATTCCTTTAGTACGGGTCTCTCCCGGCACGGAGCGGCCGTTTTGCCTTTGACACGGCCCATTCCGCATTAAAACGATTCCCTGGGCTGGCACTGACCTCCCGATGACCCCAGCGGCCCGGCGCTCAAAAGCTGCAGGAGAGGTTTTGTGGAGCTGCGCTTATTTGCTGCCGTGCTGGTGATAAAACTTCAGACAGGCTAATTGATGGCCTCGCTGACATAACAATAGCTGCTGAAAGCCTGGAGCTCATTTACAGACAGCTGGAGAGGAGAGAGACCCCTGCCATGGGCCCTTACCAGGGGGCAGGGGACCCACTCAAAGAGCCGCTTGTATCGCAAACTTATGAGCGCTAACATGTGAAGAATAATGTTTGTGCATGCGTGAGGTTGGGGCTACAGTGTGGTCTCAGAAGTTGCTTGTTTGATGATCAACTTCATCTTATAAATTTCTCCAGAAGAGTATAGAGCTTTAATATGAATGTGGAGAACAGCTCAAATGGTTGTGATCTCTCTTGGCAGATCTGAGCATGTTGATGAGATCTCCTTTAAGACACATGTGAGATTGTGTTTTGAGAATTTCAGATGATGTCTCCACTTATCTGATTGCTGTCTGATAATCTGAGAATTCGATTTTCAAATTCACCAAATATGAACCATCCTGAGTTGTATGCTGTTTTCTGGTTTAGCTGGACTGGTAGTACTCGAGTTCAGACTCAAGTCCAAGATATATTTTTTATGATTAGCCAAGACCAGCTCAATCGAATCCAAGTCCAGGCCGAGTCCAAATGCTCCAGAAAGTATGATGTTGGACTCAATATTTAGTCTGGTCTTGTCCAGACTCGAGTACTACAACACTGCTTACTGCTAAAGCTACTAAGAGTTTTATATCAGTCACATGCTAGGTTTGTGATGGCAGATTATGTAATTGGTCTTGTTTTTCTTC
Organism: Barbus barbus; assembly: GCF_936440315.1. Taxonomy (NCBI): domain Eukaryota; kingdom Metazoa; phylum Chordata; class Actinopteri; order Cypriniformes; family Cyprinidae; genus Barbus; species Barbus barbus. The sequence goes on from NC_136758.1 coordinate 983,910, forward strand.
TGTGTTTGCAGGTTCATTAATGCCAGAAGAAGAATAGTGCAGCCCATGATTGACCAGTCAAATCGAGCAGGTAAACATCATATCATCTTCTCTGATGTTCTCAACACTGTTTGTGTCTCACTTTAGAGTCTCTCCTGTGTCTATACGCTCCAATGAGAGCAGATTGAATCTAATTGGATGTTTCTCCATCTCGCTGGTTAGAGGGACATTAGTGCAACTCAGTGCTAATTGGCCACAGGAGAACTTTACAGTAATTCTGGAACATTTCACTGTTTCTCTTTGTGCTACAGTACATTAGAAACCCAGCAGGCACACAACGTCATAAGACGTTGATATTTGGTTAAATTTTGGTTGCGACGTCGTGTGACCAACATTCAATGTAAATTCAACATCTAATGTCAATGTTAAATTGATGTCCAATACCGACGTCAGCTGACGTTGATATTTAGTTGTTTTTAGGTTGTGTAACCAAAATCCAACGTTGTCAACATCAAATTGACCGATTTTCAGCCCGATTTTCATTTTCAACCAAAATGCAACGTCTGTCCTACATCATGTCCAACATCAACTTGACGTTATATAGACGTCCGGTGCCTGCTGGGAAGCGATTTGCATAAGCATTCATGAATTCACACCAGAAACAAATTAAATTCTCTAGTTTTTGAGTTACTGATGGCTTAATACTATTTCTCGCTGTGCTGAAGTTGGGATGATTCGAGCACAAATGAATCTATTAGGATTTCTGCAGTGAACACTGGGATAAACGGTAAACATCTGAATGAAATGGACAGGTCATGTAGCAGTGGTGTTTTTATTGATGAAAACACCAGCACATGAATGTAGATGTAGATTTTCATGCAAAGTTCCAGCTAAAGCATGAACACCACTGCGTGGTTTCTAGATCTCTCTTCTGAACCCAAGACCAGTGAAGCAAGTCAAGAGATAGACATCATTCTGTGCTGCTGGACAGTTATGTTGATGTAACCTCCTCGTGTCCTGTGGATGCATACATTGGAGAATGGTGTGTGTGTGTGTGTGTGTGTGGCTGATGAACAGCTCATTGTGTTTGGGCTGCTGCTGGGATAATCGCTGATTGTCTGGTGTGTCTTCTCTCTTCTTCCCCTGGTGTCCACGTTTGACTTCACTCAGGTTTTCTTCTTGATCCTTCAGTGAGCCAGGGAGCAGCGTACAGTCCGGAGGGGCAGCCCATGGGCAGCTTCGTGCTGGATGGACAGCAACACATGGGCATCCGGCCGGCAGGTGAGATGCAGCGACGATCCTCCTGCGATCACCTCTTCAACATCTAACTTCTTTCTTTTAGACCAGGGGTGTCCAATCCTGCTCTGGAAGGGCCAATGTCCTGCAGAGTTTAGCTACAACCTACTCTAAGGCTGATGATACACGGGGCAACTTTTTGAACAATGTTGCCACCAACAGGCAACCAGGTGAGACAATATCCAAATAGAAATGTGTTACCCATTCTCAATGGGAAAGTGCCTAAGCAACATTGCTCAAAAAAAGTTGCCCGGCAAAATTGCTTAAAACGTTGCCCCATGTATCATCAGCCATAGAGTTTCAGGAAAGACAATATCTCAGACTGCTCAGAAGTCTGCAGTCAAAAGACTCATCTCTCTTTATATTCGCTCAAGCTCAAATGATCTCTGCTGCTATCTATGGGTGCGTTTCCCAAAAGCATTGTTAGCTAACTATGGTTGCAAGTTCCCCTGAACTCTGTTGGTAACGATGGAACTTGCGACCATAGTTGCTTTTGGGAAACACACCTCATATTGATTTTAACCAATGTTTAGGAAGATTTAATTCAATTAAATTCAAGTTTATTTGTATAGCGCTTTTCACGATACAAATCATTGCAAAGCAGCTTTACAGAAAATTTTAAGTGAATATGACAGAAATGTACAGTAAAAATCATTCAGTTAGTTACAAATGACACATAATCAAACAGACGGTGAACACTGTTAACTGCAATGATTATATGTTGCGATTAAACTTTGGGATTGTGATTAAATGTTGCGATTAAGCAAAATTTGGTAGTTTTATATGTTGTTCCAGGGTTAGCATCATCTGAGGTCTTCTGGGGGGTTGGCATCATCTCTTCTCAGTGTTCGATCATCTCTGGTCTTCCTAAGGGCTGGATCCAGACTGAGGCTTGTGTAATTCCTAGTTACCTCGGGATGCAAGCCCCGTGGCAGAAACAGAGAAGCAGATAGAGACTAAATTAGCGTAGCTGCTGTTCCAACCAAGCAAAGATGATGTGTTCAACCCAAGCAAAAGTTATGAGCTACATTGTGTGAATGCTTGGCTGAAAAGATGTGTCTTTAATCTAGATTTAAACTAAATAAAATCAAATGAAAACTCCTGACAATGAAAAGTTCTCTGGGTTGTTGTCAATTTCCCCAGCTGTCAGTTTGTTCTTCTCCTGTGTGTTTGGTTATGTTTGGGCTCTGCTGGGCACTGACTGTCTGTGCTGTTTGTCTCTGTAGGTCCTATGAGTGGCATGGGCATGAATATGGGCATGGATGGCCAGTGGCACTACATGTAACGGCTGTACAGTAACGAAAAGGGGGAAGTAAGTACACTGGGACTCTTTTCTTCCTCCGCCTTTCTTTCGAGAGTCTTTCCTGTCCGTTTCCTGTCAGAATTCCCCTGAAAGCCCAAAATAACACCACAGATGCGGCTGCCCTGTGATTGCTGACCATCAGGGCAGCAGAATGAGTGAGGTGAGACGTGGGGCGTGCCATGTTTCTGGAACAAAAACAAGGCAGAAAAGCACTAAAGTGGAATTTATTTATCGCTGCAACGGCGCCGTGCTCCACGTCTCATGCGGCCAATGCAAATGTTGGACATTTGGGTGGAAAAAAATGGCATCTCCTGGGGTAGAATATGACGGGGTGAAATTAAGCGGGCTCCAGTGAAGCGATAAAAAAGGAGAAGTGAAACTGTCCTCGGAGTGACATAAATCCGTCAGGGGAAGGATTGATGCCCAAATTATCTTATATGCAAAGACGGGAGCAGTGCAGTACATTACGCTCCCGGAGAGAGATATAGAGACGGCGGGTGACACAGCCATCCTTCACCGGGGGAAGCCGCGTGTCTTTTTTTTTTACTGGGAATGGAGGGAGATGGAATGGGAATATCTGCAGATGGGAGCGTGTGGGCTACGGGAGGATGGCATTAAAGAACGACCGCATGTAAACGCAGAGATGTCCTCGTCTGATTAAGACACCCATTACGCTGCCCGCCGGCGCCGCGCCACTGACATTTGAGAAATCAAGACGTATGGCGTCCCAAAGGTGGCAGGGCAGAGAAGATTTTATTTAACACCTCTACTTCCTGCTCAATGAGCCTCAATATAATAACACTTTGCTTGATTAAAAGAACCCTTTATATGTAAATAGACGGCAGTTTCCTGTAGGTCACCATAGCGATGCTGTGACGAAGCCCCCCCCCACCCCCTCGTTAATCGACTTGGAAACGTGGGGAGCGTGCTCCCTAAAACAGCCACAGAGACAACATTTGCTCAGCTTGGATAATTTTTAATACGGCGCGGGATAATTTTGAGACTATTTAATTACGTAACATATTTTATGCTTCATGAGCAATTAGATTAATAGCTTAATACAGAGGAATATTAGCCATCTCTGATTCGATTACGCACACACACAATATGCCGTATTTGCTGTTTAATTATGATCGGTGTTGGAGCGCGCTCAGAGAGGTGTGCTGTTACTGAAGGATGCAGATGACGGTGGTTTACAGCATCATACGCATCTGCTGCATATTTAAAGGGAAGAGCTGCAGGTTATGGCTTCACGAGATTTTACGAGATCGCTTTAATAAACACGTGCACATCTGATGAATGTGTGGAGAATGCATGCAGTTTCCGCTCAAATACTTGGTCTACGCTGTTCTTTAATTGTGATGTACCACGTTACAGGAATGTGCAGTGAGTGCCTGATGACCTTGGAGTGACCCTGTCCCCCTCCTTTAAATGACTGTTGGTAATAACCCCAGGGGTCACGTTACAAAATACCGCCTCGTTCCCCTGCACCTCAACACTAGAGATTGAGCAGCTCAGTGCTACAAATGTATTCGACCAGCATGTGCATCTGTGCTTGTAGTTTTCTTTATGGTCTGTGGCTCAATTAATGGCTTCCCGTGTAAACTCTTGTCCTGTATAATAAGCAGATATTGCTCTGTTCTCTGAGCGGTGTTAACCAGCCCCTAAATAATTTAGTGAGTTCGTAAAGGAACTTGGATCAAATCAGTTCGCAGCGGCACAGCTCGTTCTGTCACTAATTTCATGTGGTATTTGACTGCTCTGAGAGCTGATATAAATGTGTCCCTGCAGCACAAAAGCAGTCATGAGTAACACAGGTATATCTGTAGCAATAGCCAACAATACATTGTATGGAACAAAATTATACATTTCTCTTTTATGACAAAAATCATTAGGATATTAAGATCATGTTCCATGAAGATATTTAGTAAGTTTCCTACCATAAATATATCAAAACTTCATTTTTCATTAGTAATATGCATTGCTAAGAACTTCATTTGAACAACTTTAAAGGAGATTTTCTCAATATTTAGATTTTTTTGCTCCCTCAGATTCCAGATTTTCTAATAGTTGTATCTCAGCTAAATATTGTCCTATCATAACAAACCATACATCAATGGAAAGATTATTTATTCAGTATAAATCTCAGAAAATAGACTCTTATGACTGGTTTTGTGTCCAGGGTCACATTTTAGGTTGTTCATGCAAGATCCACATCACTTCTCTGCATGGCGCCAGCAACGCCAAGGTCATGGGTTTGATTCCCAGAGAATTTAAAATGCATTTTGAACTGTCTTGTTCTGCTGTGTAACTGAGGATGGAGGTACATTTCACTGCTGGTTATACCCTGTATAATTGTGTATGTGACAAATAAAAATCTTGAATCTTGAATCTTGGATAAGTGAAATGAACACTACATCTACCGTCAAACCAAAAATTATTCAGACACCAGATATATTTTTTACTAGTGGGTGCAGGACTCTATAGTTCATTTATGTAATAGCAAAATAAAGCAGACTGTGACATATTATACCCAAAAATTCTTCATACAGTGGACTAGCAGTAAAATGTGGGACCAAAAATTATTCAGACACTTTGAGCAGAGCATGTTTTGCTTATGTGTTTTTTCTTTAATTGCTATGAGAACTCTTTCCACCACAGACTGAACAAAATTAAGCACTGCTTGGTAATTGGTTGACCTAAATTGGTATTATCTAATTGTGTTCTTGAATTTAACAGCTGAATAATTTTTGGTTGATTGTAATTCATTACATACCTTTCAATCAAAGTTATCTGACATTATCAAGATCAATTTGTTCTGATGCAGTTTAACTCTGACTTCTTGTCTTATTTTATTACCATTTTCTAACTGTGATAACGTGAGAAATGTTGAAGATGTCTGAATAAATTTTGGTTTGACTGTAGGTATCTTCTAACACGCGTGTCGATACACCGAGCAGAGATGCAGGCCGTTATGAAACGTCTCTGCTCAAGTGTGCTCTTTGTTTGAAATATCTGCATTAGCTGCAGACACGTGGCCTGAGTGTAGATCAGGGTGCTGCGATCGCATTGGTCTCGCACCGCTGACTGTGTTTCTCTGAATCTCAGGTGAATCGAGGCGTGCCGGGGGAGTTCGTACCTCAGCGTGGTCCTGTGGGCATCACCTCATCTCTTGCGTTTGACACACCGAGCTCCTCATCACCCTCTGACCCGTGTGGCCATGCTAATGCACAGACCCCCTCCTCGACCACGACTCCTCTGACCCCCCTGACCACAGCACTGCTGGACCGGCCGATGACTGAAGGGAACCAACCAATACTGGACAATAAACCCACGAAAGATTTGTGAAGGAAAAGAGAATGCCCCGAAGCATCCGACAGCAGAATTACAAGCTTCATGTGGAATTCCAGACGAGCTGTGATCGTTTTTTTTATCTTGTGAATTTTGTTACTTTTGTTGCTGGAGGACCAAGAGCTGACAAAAACACTTTGTAAAGTCTTGGGTGTCTGTTTAGATCAACTGAGGATATTTCAGCTTATTACACACACACACACAAATACACACACACACACACACACATACACATACACATACACACACACACATACACATACACACACACACACACAGACACACACACACACACACATACACACACACACACACACAGACATGATAATGAAAAAAAAAGACAAAAGAGACTCCAAGAGTTGAAACTACTGTAGTATAAAGCATAGAAAGTAAATTAAATCTTGTACATTTGTATCACTCACTTTATGTTTCATGAGCTAGTCTTAGAGTAAAACGTTGCCCTGTTTTTCACACTGTGTGTGCTGACCCCCGAAGCAGAGGAGCTCCGATCGCAGCAATAACGGGAGAAACGGACCACGGTTCCCGGTGATAACGATGATTCCTCCTCCATCAGACTTTCTGCCGATTGAAGCCTGCTCTCTTCACCAAACCCCTCCTCCTTTTGTTTTTTTCCTCATGCATTTTCCCTTTTTGGTCCATGAATGAATGTTGCCCTGTAGGTGAAGTTCTTCGTTTGAATTGCCCAAGCACTGGATTGTGTTGCTTTTATACGTTTTTATTTTATTATTATTATTAATATTATTATGATTAATTTTGTATCTCGGACTCTCAGAGTAAGAGCCTTCTGAAGGACGTGTATCCTCGAGAAAAGCACCCCCTGCAGCAGTGTAAGGCCTGGGGATCAATGGTCCTCCATAAGGACGACAGCGATGCGCGGATTCTCTGGACTCTTTGGCACATACAGCAGAGAAGCGATCGACGCGGTGAACAACTTTAAAACGACGAAAAACAAACAAAAAAAGAACTTAAATTATGAACTCAAAGCTCGGTGAGAAGCTGAGACAATATTGTAAGAAACTTCGTACAGAGTTCGGTCTATGAATTGTTTCATGTTAGATATTCTATGTGTTTACCTCAATTGAAGAATGTTTTTGCTAGTTTCAGATCTGCTGTGGCATTGATATTGTTATGTCCATGATTCCCTTCCTCTCTCAGCACGTGCTCCTCACTAGAAGATGAAATACTGTCTCCCCCGAGCTTCGTCAGAAATACATTCAATACTTGTATGAGGACTGTGGCGTAATGTTTCAAAGGTGTTCAGTCACAAATGCTGTAATAAATATTTCATTTTTGATTTTGGTAGATTCTTGTGTGTTGTACAGTGTGTTGCACATGGAAATAATATTAAATCTGTAATACATAAATAATAGCTGATATATAATAATGCATGATATATTCTTATTTAATAAGCTTATGGTGGACAGTCTTTTTTCAGTATTGTTGTTGTGTAAGGCATCATGGCGCGTTAATGTTCTCTAAATCCGATCCTCCTTTTAAGATGTTTGTTTGAGCTTCCGCTGGTTCGAGCTGCTGGACGCACCGAGGGGCAGTTTGAGGTTTGAGGGGTAACTGGACAGTGCTGGTGTCTCCAGGAACAGAAGGAGGTTTGAGTCTCCGCGGCGCCTCCTGCTGGAGCTCGCTCACACTACACCCGCTGCACCACGGCACAACAGCAGCCTACTCCTCTTCTTCTTCTTATTATTATTATTACAAACAGCATTTATGCATGCTAGTAAAATTATGAATGGCGATTGCAGTGATGAAGACGCTCAGGTGCGCAATGAACGCAACGAATGAAACGCGCTAAACGCATTCAAACGCATTTCCAGGAGAGACCAATATTAGCTCGGACTGAAAAACAAACGTGTTCATAAGCAAATGTTTCAAGAGCTTGCTGTGAAAGTTCGTCTTTTCTTCGTTACTTTAATGTTTAATATGTTTTTCTGAATTTTTACTGAAGGGTTCGTTTGCACCGAATGTCTCATTTCACGAGAAACAGGCGTTTTTCCCAAAGCAGAAGGTTTTGAATTATTTGTGAAAAGCTGAATTACAGTATTCATCATTTAAATGTGTAGCAACGGTAATTATTAATTTATAAAATAATAGCATCGCTGTAAGTACAGTATAAATCGGTGAGCATCCGCTGCGTTTCAGCGTCATATCCTCAAACTACAGCAAATAAACACTGATCTCATCCTCTGCAGGTCTTCATGTTTATGTGAAGAAAAATAAATCAAGATGTGCGTTTTGCTTTTTATTAACGTGGTGCACGTGCACATTTTTATTTTAATTTAAAGAACTGAAATGTCTATAATAACTTGCACCGTGCACTTCTTTAAATGTATTGTGTTTATTTACGTGCTTATTTATTAACCAAGAATCACAAACGAAGAAATATAATTTTAATGATTGTTCATTCGAGAAAATAGACGTGCAAATAATTCATTTAGAAATGGTAGAATCTGATCTGAAAGAAAGAAAGAGAAGTGAAAGGAAGGGCGGCATCATTGTGAGCTGATTTTAATATTAATAGGGGACAGGAGGCGGATTGAATTGCGCCTGTGACAGGAATGATGGATGATCCAGCCTTCATCATCATCATCATCATCATCATCATGTCAGAGTCACGGGAATGCAAGAACACACAAAAGCAGGCGAGATGTTGGCAGTAAACAGGAGAAAACGAGCACGTGAAGTCTTGAGCAGAGATCCACACAAACTCTGATCATGTTTTCTACATATATCACATGCTCCAGCTGAAGGGGCATCTGCTCTGTGTGTGTGTGTGTTTGTGGGCCCCGGGGGTCACGCGCAGAGGCCCCTGGTCATTAATCACTGTCAGCATCACAGTGATTCTCTATTGATGAGGATAATGACATTAGCTCACAGTCACTGATCAATAAAGCACATGCAGGGAAATAATACCGGCGCTCTCTGTTCCTTCTGTTCTTCATTTAGAAACCGCGAGCAGAGTAAAGAACAGAAGCTGCATCAGTGGATCTTCACACACACCGATGATAAAACACAAGAAATACATCAAATATACGATCATTCATGGGCGCTACTGTATCAGATAAATACCATTTCTGGAAATAATACTACCTATTATTAATGCTGTTATTATTCATGTGAGTATTGTAGTTAGCTATTATTATATAGTAATAATTATTATTTGTGCTTTTTTTGTAATGTAGGCCTATTTCTTTATTTAATCTTTCATTGTTATTATTATTTGTCTTGGCAGAAAAGGTTTTTATTTTAAATGGATTAATTTATTTGACATAACCTATATTCTCGGGTAATTCATAATTAATGCTGATTAAAGATGAAGAATTTCCAGCGATCTGGTGTCACACAAACAGCAATGCTGTTATTATTAATGTGAGTATTGTAGTTAGCTATTATTATATCCTCCTGAGACCCAGATATGGAGTTGTTGCCTCTGTATTTCAGTGTATTTCTCTGAGACCTCACACGTCACAGTTATAAGTCTGGATGTCCTGTGCAGAGCACATTCAAAACTGAAACAGGACATCATTTCATGCATGTCCACTGTGGAGGACACCGGGACTAAAAGCATGTTTATTGTGCATTTTGGAAGACATAACCATTGAATAGGAAAATTAATTATTTATTAATTTTCTTATGAAATATTATATATTATTATGAAAATCTGGTCATTTATTACTCCCATTATGACAATTCTTTTTTCAACATGCTGTCCCAACAGCGACACATTAATATGCAAATTAGATACAGTGTAGATAACTGTGCTTAAAGGGAAAACCAGTTTATGGACATTTTTACACACATACTGCATAAAACAAAATGGTATATCAAATCATTTTGTTATATATTTCATAACATAGTTGAGAATCCTCCTTAAACAAAGTTTAGTATAAAAAAATCTGAAACCTGAAAATGTATTGGTGATTTAAAAAAATCCCATTGTTTTTGCCTTTTTGTTGTCTATTCATGCCATTTTATTTTTAGAAAAACTGAGTCCTCTACAGAGCACATAGAAAAAAATATGAATAAAATATAATTTTTCAAAAATTTTATTTTTCAATTTAACGTAATGACATGAAACAATACTAAATTCACAAAACTTTTTTTGGGGGGGGGGGGGGGGTCTCAGGAGGATATAGTTATAATTATTATTTGTGTTTTTTTATATTGTAGGCCTATTTCTCTATTTAATATTTCATTATTATTATTATTATTTTTGGCAGAAAATGGTTTTATTTTAAATGGGTTAATTTACTTGGCATAACCTATATTCTCGGGTAATTTCATAATAAATGCTGATTAAAGATGAAGAATTTCCAGCGATCTGGTGTCACACAAACAGCAGAAGCACAAAATTGAATATTTCTCATTGGATCTCGGGGTATTTCTATGGTTTTTGTATATGGCAGCATAATAATAATAATAATAATAAATAACAGAAGCACACATTTGCAGAACATGTCTGCGGGATTTTCATCAGTGTTTGATCGAATTAAATGTTTTAAATGAAATAGCCTAATGGGTTAGTTAGGTTAATCAATGAAACCAGCTTATTTTTTCAGAGGTTACGGAGGATATATATATATATATACTGAGAAAAAAAAAGATTAAAACACATAATAATAAACTAAGGCTGCGTGCTTGACAGAAGGGACACGGAGACGCTGAACAAGCCCCGGGGCCCAATATCGCAGCGACCCCTTCTGGGTGAAAATATACATGAATGAACAGAAGTGAAGAAATATTCTCAATCTCGATCCGAGCTAAGAGGAATATCTGTGATGATGACGAACACACGGTTATGAAAACAGCTTCAATAATCGAGAGTCTGATCGTGCAGCCTGAATCAACGGAGGAAGAGGAGGAGGATGAAGACATGATCAGGAGGTGAGGCTGAACATCTCTAAACACAACCAGTGTTAAAGACCGTAAGCATCGAAACAGAAAGACATTATATCTGTGAGAGTGTTATCCCGCAGTAAATGTCATTAATTGTGAATGAACTGAGATGAATTAATGACAGTGTGTGGTTGGTTTCCTCCAAAACCTTTATCTGCAGAAGCCAACACCATTTACATCGGAGAATTATGATAAAAGAAAAAAGTAAAAAAAAAAAAAATTCTGCATCCCATTTAATTGCAGCCGTTTGATGAAAAATAAAATACAACTTGCACGTGCATAAAACTGTCTAATAATAATAATATAAAATGTAAGACAACATATGTGATTTTCTGCATTAACATTAAAAAAGAAAATTGTGTGACTGAATAGAATAAAGCTCAGGATGTTTATTTATTTCTCATTTGGAGCCACAATTCAACTCAGGAAGTAGCAAGACCTCACTTTCACTGAGATGTTCTCAACAGAAAAAAATAAAATAAAAATACAGACATACTGTTTCTTTCTTTGTGGATGATTGGAGACAATCTGTACTATTTTCAACTATTAAAAACAAGTTTATCATATGTCTTAATTTACAGAGCTGTGTGTGTGTGTGTGATGTCCACTGTCAGTAGCTGCTTCAGTCCAACACACACACACACACAGGTATGAAACAAACAGGCTGATGACTTGAGCTGAATTAATCCGTGTGTGTGTGCGTGTGTGTGTGTGTGTGTGTCACTGGTGTGAAGGCTAGAAGCTGAAGCTCATTCTCCAGGAGTCACGTCTCTGACTGCAGCTCATGGACAGAACAGGAATATCAGTGAATCTGGGTCACCTGTCAGAACCCAAATGCCACTCGTGCCGTTGACCTTTAGGGGCCGGACTGAATCCCTCCAGCCAAACACAATAATCCAGAACAATCAGAGCAAACGCCTGAGCATACGCTGACAGACGACACTACAGCCACCAAAGACTGAACTTCATCTGTGTGAGGAACAGTTTCCAGCAGAACTTCCCACATCAACAATCAGACAGAAGAGGACTGAGAGGAACAAGCAGCTCTCTAGTCCTGCAGCACTTACAGAAACACCACCATCTCACTCACAACACAACCACAAATCAGCTGTGGAACAAGGAATATAGCAGCATTTCACAGAAACGCCACCCAATAATGTACACTTCATTTCAAAACTTGGGCATCAGTAAAATTTAAAAAAGAAGAAGAAAAAAAAAAGGAAATAACTTAAATTGATCAAACGTGACAGTACAGACATTTATAATGTGACAAAAGATTTATATTTCTAATAAATGTTGTTCTTTTGAACTTTCTATTCATCTGTGAATCCTGAAAAATAAAATGTATCAGTTTCCACAAAAATATTGTGCAGCACAACTGTTTCCAACATTGATAATAATCAGAAATGTTTGTTGATCAGTAAATCAGTATATTATAATGATTTCTGAAGATCATGTGACACTGAAGACTGCAGTAATGATGCTGAAAATACAGCTGCAGATCACAGAAATAAATTATAGTTTAACACATATTCACATAGAAAACAGCTGTTTTACACTAATAATATTTCACACTTTTACTGTATTTTTTGATCAAATAAAAGCAGCCTTGATGAGTTTTCTGTCTCGGTTATTGAATGACATTTTCTCAAGTCAAGTTCAAGTCAAGTTGATCTTTATTGTCATTCTGCTACATGTGGGGACATACAGTGGAACGAAATGTCGTGCCTCGCAGGACCACGGTGCTACATAAATACAGACATACAACAATGAAGTAAAAAACACTATAAACCTATACACTACTAACCTACTGACAGATTTAACTAGAAGTATACTATATATAAATATTTACCCTATACAAACTAAAAAATAGAAGATAAAAAATACAAACTATACGAATGCTTCACAAATACTGTACGTGTGCAAAGAGAGACATTTTGAGTCAAGCAGCTGGTTGGGGAACAGAGCAGGATGATTTGTAGTGCATGAGCATGTAAACATATATTGCTGAGTCTTTTGTGGGATTGTGTACACGCAGCAGTGTGTGTAAAGTGTCTAGTGCACATAGAGGAGAGTGTGTTACTACAGGTGGTTTGTACAGGCCCACTCACCTGTGTGTAGCACACTTCCAATTGCACAAAAAAGTTCCATACAGTTTTTTCTTTGGTGTGGTAAGGTTGGGGGGGGGGGGTGTTTGGGGTGGAGGGTGATCCATGTTTCAGGAGGTAGGGGTTTGCATGGGGTTTCAGAGGGGGGGGGGGGGGGTGATTTGAGTTCAGGGCTCTCACAGCCTGGGGGAAAAAGCTGTTGAGCAGTCTGGCGGAGCGGGCTCTGATGCTCCGGTACCGTCTTCCTGATGGTAGGAGCTGGAAGAGACTGTGGGAGGGATGGGTGGAGTCCTTCACGATGCTGTTGGTTTAGCTGGAGCATCGTGTAAGGAAAATGTCCAGGATGGAGGGGAGAGGGGCACCGATGATCTTTGCAGCTGTGTTCACTGTCCGCTGGAGGGTCTTGCGGTCAGCAGCACTGCAGTTCCCGTACCAGACAGTGATGCAGCTGGTCAGCACACACTCAATGGTGCCTCTGTAGAATGTGGTGAGGATGGGTGGAGGGAGACTTGCTCTTTTCAGCCGGCGGAGAAAGTGTAGGCGCTGTTGTGCCTTTTTGGAGAGTTACATGGTGTTGGTGGTCCAGGTGAGATCCTCTGTGATGTGCACCCCCAGGAATTTAGTGCTGCTGACTCTCTCCACAGTCGAGCTGTCGATGGTCAGTGGGGGGTGGTCAACGGAGTTTCTCCTGAAGTCCATCACAACCTCCTTTGTCTTCTCCACATTGAGGGACAGATTGTTTGTGCCACACCATTCAGCCAGCTGTGCCACTTCCTCTCTGTAGTGCGTTTCATCGTTGTTGCTGATGAGACCTACCACTGTTGTGTCATCAGCAAACTTGATGATGTGGTTGGAGCTGAACTTGGCAGTGCAGTCGTGGGTCAGCAGTGTGAAGAGCAGCGGGCTGAGCACACAGCCTTGTGGGGCACCTGTGCTCAGTGTTGTAGTGCTCGAGGTGTTGTTGCCGACACGGACTGACTGAGGTCTTTCGGTTAGAAAGTCCAGGATCCAATTACACAGGGAATTGTTAAGGCCCAGCAGGTTTAGTTTATTTATGAGCTGTTGTGGGATTATTGTGTTGAATGCCGAGCTGATGTTAATGAACAGCATTCTAGCATAGGAGTCTTTATTTTCTAGGTGGGTAAGAGCCAGGTGGAGGGTGGAGGAAATTGCATCGTCCGTAGAACGGTTCGGACGGTATGCAAACTGGAGCGGGTCGAGTGTGTTGGGGAGGCTGGTTTTGATGTTGTGCATAACTAACCTCTCAAAGCACTTCATCATGATTGGAGTCAGTGCTATGGGACGGTAGTCATTGAGACAGGACACAGGTGATTTCTTTGGTACCGGTATGATTGCTGTGGATTTGAGACATGTGGGGACGACTGCCTGGCTCAGCGAGGTGTTGAAGATATCTGTTAGGACATCTGTCAGCTGTGCAGCACAGTCTCTCAGAACACGGCCAGGTATGTTGTCAGGACCCGCAGCCTTGCGTGGGTTAATCCTAGATAGGGTCTTCCTTACGTTGGCTGGAGACAGACAGAGCGCCCGGTCGTTGGGAGGTGTGGGCAGTTTTTGTGCAGGTGTGTCATTCTGCATTTCAAACCGTGAATAAAAGTGGTTGAGTGCATCGGGGAGGGATGTGTCCTCATCACAGGCCTGTGTCGGGGGCTTGTGGTCAGTGATGGTCTGAATGGCTTGCCACAGGCTCCGTGTGTCTCTGCTGTCTGTGAAGTGGTTGTTGATTTTTTGAGCATATGACCGTTTTGCATTTTTGATGCCACAGGACAGATTGGCTCTTGCTGTTTTGAGGGCTGCTTGGTCTCCTGATCTGAATGCTTCATCTCTGGTCTTTAGCAGCCCACGAACCTCTGCTGTCATCCATGGCTTCTGGTTTGCACGTGTGGTGATGGTCTTGGTGACTGTGACATCATCAGTGCATTTTTTGATGCAAGCAGTCACAGTTTCAGTGTACTCATGCAGGTCTGTGTGGTTGTTGTAGGTGGCTGCCTCTTTAAACATGTTCCAGTCTGTGTCCTGAAAGCAGTCCTGCAGTGCTGAGGTGGCATTGTCTGGCCATACTGTGATCTGCGTTTGAACCGGTTTGGTGAGTTTGAGAAGTGGTCTATATGCTGGGATTAGCATAACAGTGATGTGGTCTGAGTACCCGAGGTGGGGGCGGGGTACAGCCTTGTAAGAGTTCTTAACTGTTGTGTAAACAAAGTCCAGTGTGTTGTTTCCCCTTGTTGCAAAGTTCACATGTTGGTAGAACTTTGGTAAAACTGTCTTTAAGTTTGCGTGGTTGAAGTCACCGGCTATGATGAAAAAGCTGTCGGGGTTATTTGTTTGTTGTTCACTGATGGTGCTATACAGTTCATGAAGCGCGTCCTTAGCATTTGCACACGGGGAGGATGTAAACCACGACGATAACAATGACCGTTAACTCCCGCGGCAGATAGAACGGTCGACGCATCACAAACAGAAACTCCACCAGCGATGAACAGTGTTTTGATAATACCGTAGCATTGTTACACCAGTCTTTGTTGATATACACACACAAGCCACCTCCGCGTGTCTTACCAGACAGTGATGAATCTCTATCCGCTCGGAAACTGGTTAGCCCGTGCTGCTGAATGGCGGAGTCCGGGATGTTGTCATTTAGCCATGTTTCGGTGAAAACAAACACACAAGAATCCCTTGCCTCATGCTGTGTAGATCGACTGAGTTGAATTAAGTCCAGTTTGTTTTCCAGAGAGCGAACGTTTGAGAGCATGAGTGTTGGAAGAGCCGGTCTTGTGGGGTTAGCTCTTAGCCTAGCTCGTATACCTCCGTGCTTACTGCGCTTCCGTCCTCTCTCACACCGCTTGTGACGCTGCCTTGTGCGGGTAGCATCAGTAGGCGAGGCCGCGGTCTCGAGGTCCGGCTCCAGCAGTAAACAAAGGCCTTGTAGCTTCTCAGTAGCCGCCGGCGAGAGTTGTTGCTCATACGCGTTGCCGATATCCAAAAGGCTTTGGCGATCATAGATGAGTTTTGGAGTGATTTCCTTATGAGTTAGTGGTAAACTGCTGCTTAAACAGCTGCTTAAACACTGGAGCTGCTTAAACAGTGGAGATTTCAACTGCGATGGAAAGCTGATCAGAAAAGCCAGGGTTAATTGCCAGCAGAGAATATGAGTGTGTGTGTGTGAAGTGTGTGAGAGTGAAGCAGCACATCATAACACACCTGCTGCGCTGCTGAGAGATGAATATGTTAATGACGGAGCAGAAACAGCTGCGAATCACTGTAGATCTGCTTGCTGTTCCTTCTTTGGAAACGCTCATCAAACCAGCGTTTCACCAAAACATCACGATTGTTGATCTGGGGGAGTTTGAGATCTCCTGTATTAAAGGTTTTAAGGTCATCATTTACTCACCCTCATTCAGCCATATGTGACCCTGGACCACAAAACCAGTCATAAGGGTCAAATTTTTGAACTTGTGATTTCTACATTATCTGAATAAATAGCTTTCCATTGATGTATGGTTTGTTAGGATCGGACAATATTTGGCTGAGATACAACTATTAGAAAATCTGGAATCTGAGGGAGCAAAAAAATCTAAATATTGAGAAAATCTCCTTTAAAGTTGTTCAAATGAAGTTCTTAGCAATGCATATTACTAATCAAAAATTAAGTTTTGATATATTTATGGTAGGAAATTTACTAAATATCTTCATGGAACATGATCTTAATATCCTAATGATTTTTGTCATAAAAGAAAAATGTATAATTTTGATCCATACAATGTTGGCTATTGCTACAAATATACCTGTGTTACTCATGACTGCTTTTGTGCTGCAGGGTCACATATTTGCATGAAATCCAATGAGCTTTGAAAGAAGTCTCTTCTGCTCACCAAGGCTGCATGTATTTGATAAAAAAAATACAGTACAAATGTGAACTATTATTGTAATTTCAAACAGCTGTTTTCTATGTGAATGTGTTAAAGTGTAATTTATTTCCGTGATCAAAGCTGAATCCTTGATGAATAAGAGTACTGATTTTATTTATTTTTTAAGTCTTATGAACTCTGAATGCAGAACAAAAAATCTCACCGCTTTCTTTAAAAATATCATAATGTGTCTTGATTTACATCTTCATGAAACAAAACTTATCCCTGGGATGGGACCCTTTGAAAAAGCACACCTTTGTACCTTATTCCCTCCTAAAAGGTGCATTTGTTTGTACCATAAAGGTACATATCAGTAGGGTCCCGCCCAAGTGATGGTTTTTGTACCTTTTTTTCTAAGTGTGTGTGTTAGGAAAGGCATGTAAAGGATGACGATTACCATTTGTAGGTGAACTACTCCTTTAATGCTGTTTATTGACACACATTAATGAGAGCTCGTGACATCAAACCCATCAAGCTTCAAGAGCACCAGTGTTAAAATCCCAGTGACCACCCAATCTAAAAGTAGAAGCAGACGCTGATGAACTATGAGCAGCTGGGAACATCAGGACGCTCGGAGCACAGTGTAATTCACATGCACTGAGGCATTATGAACACAATGACAGGAAGCTCTCCAGAGGAACTGACTCGCCTGTTTACCGTGTTTTTACTTCTTTCTGTACTCCATTAGGAGCCGGTCATTAACGGGGCCCGGGTGAGACCCATGGGTCAGATGTTTAAGAGTCACAAATCATGCAACACTTTACTGTGATTTCACAGCAGAGACATTTGTACAGCGGACTGGTGAAGAGAGAGAGAGAGACTGGTCACTGTGGGTCAGGATCTCATTAACCCTATAAAACCTCCTGTATCAGATTTGATACGCACATACCTCTAAATGATCAACATGATCAGTCTTTGCTGTTAAACCTGTTTCACTCTCAATCTCCATGTCTTCTGTCGTCTGATAGTTTAGAGTGTTTTATCCAGTAAAAGCTCTTTTAGTGTAATTGTAGAAACGTCCAGCTTCAGCTGCTGCTTCAGTGTCTTTTTCTGTCAAATCTTGACTGATTTTGATCAAGTAAAGGTCAGAATAACTGCAGTCATATCTCCAGATGAACTCTTACTGGACTGAAGCAGCTCAGCTTTACTTGATTCTCCATCAGCATTGGACTGCATTGCATTATATGTTTGGATCCTTTCAGTCTCATCTTACTAAGACATTGGAAATATAGAGCAACCACTGATATTTAGATCATTTTATGTCAGTATCTGCTGCACTGTTATAAAGATCTCATTGATTTACATTACATACATCAGAATTTCATCTTTCTTTACTAAATTGCATATTTTTGCTCAGTTTGAGTTGCTAAATAAAATTGAGCTGTTTCTTCTCTCGTGATATATTTTCTCACTATATGAGACTATATGATCCATAAAAGCCTGATGCATCAAATATGATGCAAAACATAAAACACATGCGCATTTTTTTTGGTTGAATACATTTCTAAATTTCATCCTGTTCCATTTCATTGTTTTTGGACTATTTCATACGTCAGGCGTCACGGGTTAATAGTGCACAGACAGGAAGCTCTTGAGATCTCTGCTATCTCTCCTCGGCTCTTAAGAGAGGAAGTTTTGGAGAGCGTCACTCTGGACTCGACTTTAAGAAAGCTTCAGAAGATACACAGACACTCGACACAGAATATATGAATAGCTCACAACTTTATTACACTTTATTATCAAACACAAACAATAGCAAACCAGCTTGCATCGCTGTCTCTGAGTGAACCCGGCCCATCCGGAGCGCCGAGGGCAGATGAGAGTGACGTGTGTCACCTGTCTCTCAGCAGGATCTGAGGCGCCGGGGTTTCTCTCTCGAGCCGCTGGAGTTCAGCTGGAGTTCACCACAGATGTTTGCCAGGAGTCTCACACTGCAGGAAAGCTAAATTGCTTCCGGATTCACATCCACACCAACAAACGGCCCCGTGACGTGTCAGACTCGGCTCTGCGCCGGCCCCTGACACAGGGTTACAATGTCCGAGGGGAATCCGTCTCTCAGCAGGATCCCTCGGTCCCGCTGGCAGTCCAGCTCAGATACAAACCCATACCAGTAGATGACCAGACCGGGACCAAACCTGCAAACGGCACAGAAAAGATTAGTTTTTCTGAAGAAAATGCACACTAAAAGTTTTGGGGTGACGAGCACATTTAAAATCAGCAGCAAACATGACAAAGTCAATCCTGTGGTCAGCAATGAAGAAAAGGTGATGATTTTATGACAGAACAAATGTTAGCAACCACTGATATGTTAACATTAGGTAACTGTTACACTGCAAAAAAAAGGTGTTCTTCCTCAGTATTTTTGTTTTGTTTTCCAGTACAGATATCTAAACATCAAAATACATCTCTTTGAGAATCAAAAGAACTTGAGCTATTAAGTCTCATCTTTTTTATTACTTTGGGTTTCAAATAGAAAATTAAACCATTTATGGATTCCATATATATATTTTTTAAAGTATAAACTTACTTTTTTCCTTAATTCTTATTTCAGATATTAAGTTTTGCTTCAATAGTACAAGTATTTTGATTAAAAATAAAAATGTTGAATTGAGCAAGACAAAGTTACTAAGGAAAAGCATTTTTTTCAGCTGTTCAGCTCGGCTCTGCTCATGTAAACACGGCTGTGAATGATCAGGACATAAAATGTGCTTCTTTGAACTGAACTGTGAGTGTAAACAGCTGATTTACCCCTAAACCTTCTCACTAGCTATGTTTCCATCACTCTGCTTTTATGCACATTTTGAGTGATGGAAACACTGAATTTCGAATAAAAATGCATTAATTCGCAAAAAAGTTTTTACACTCGCTAGAGGTGGTTTTTGACTTGTGCGAAAAATAGATAATGTGAATAATGGGAGATAGAAATGCATTTGCAGAATAAATTCCTCCCTGCACATCAAAAAATGCATGTGACTTTGTCCTATGTGACGGCTGAACCTGACTAACCAGCGGACTGATCTCATTCACAGCAAGACATTAAGACATTTATACAGAAATACTTTGATGACAGACTTTACTCAGTGTATTTCAGTGTTTTGGTCATTCTGAAATGCCCGAATAAAGTCTGTATAAGTGTCTTAGACGACTGTGTTTGCTATTAAAATGATTATATTCAGTGGCTTCTCCTACATTTCTTAGTGATATATAATGGCAGTTTATTGTTCTCTTTGACTCGTTGGATGGAATCAGTGCTTATTCGCAAATGTTTTATGCGATATTCCAATTTTGCGCACAAGTTAAATTCATAACTTCGGATGGAAACCCGGCTACAGTCAGCTTTACCACAGTAACTGGAGACTGTGTCAGGTCATGCAGTCAGACTGGAAGAGGAGATTTCAGATCAGACGCTCAGGTTACAGCTCAGTTTAAAGTGCACACGTGAATTCCTGCGCTGTCTTTATCACACACTGATTCACAGTCCTGTATCCGGACCCCATGAACCAGCCAAAACTAACAGTCCTTCCATCACTAAAGAACTGCGGACGTTTCCTTCATTACCAGAATCCCATCCTTTTTATGGAGATGTTGTGGAGGTACAATGTAAACATTTACATGCTATAAGACGAGAGCTGAGGCATATGGAGGCTGGGATGAGATCTGGACAGAGAGAGAAGTGCTGATGATCAGATAAGACAGAGCTGTGATCTCACCAACGCACATCTGGAACAACACGCTTCATCAAGGCCTTTCAGCACGGAGAGTTATTACAGTGTTGTTTTTAACTAATTAACCCTCATGTTCTGTTAAGGCTCTGAGATCTCAAGGCTCTTAACACTGACGTATCAGGCTGATAGTTCATATACTGTGACCCAGCGAGACGTCATCAGAAGTTCAGCTGCTCTTTGAGGTGTCAGAGAGTGATTATTGTGCACATTACACACATTCACTCCTGACAGCTGCCTACTCTGATTCGTCTTACTGTATTTCTCCACCCAAACAGAAACAGCGTTAGTATTCTGGATAACAGTCACTTCTGTGTGAAGGATATTTCCACTTCATGATTTAACAGACTAAACAAACTAAACCAAGATCAGAAAATATAAATATTCAAATATTGTTGAAAAGTCTTGGACACTGTGAGAAACATCAAATCTTCATTTGTTAGTGTGATGAACTACATGCATCTAAACATCAATGAAGAATCACCTCGAGACCAGATTTAAATATAATATACTGTATGCCAGTTAACAGTATATCATGCATTTTATATCGAATTTAAGTACTCTTATTTATTACAAAAATAAAAAGACCTTTTGTAATATATCATGGCCTAGTATTTAGTCAATATTTGTTGGCAATTTTTATTTTTTCTCTCTCTCACACACACAGCTTTTTCCTGCAGTTTTTAGCTTTATTCCACCTCATGCATTTTCTTATATTCTTTTTTTTTTTTCTTACAATTTTATACATTTCCATTATTCTGGCCTGTTTCTTTAATGTTTTTCCAAAGTAAAATGACAAGTTTTCCAATTAGTCATTATTCAAGCAGAATATATTCTTTAATTATTTAATATCTATAGTATTTTATTATATACTGCATAAATACTATTAATATCTATAGTATTTATGCAGTATATATGTATATATACATACATATATATATATATATATATACACACATACATATATATATATATATATATATATATATATATATATATTTTTATTTTTATTTTTATTTTTTTTTTAATGATGTGCAATTTTGCAATAATCTGGGGACTGTAAACAGGAATATTTTGAAAAAGGTATAAAAACCTGAGGGACTATATTCATTTTAATTTATCTATTTCAGTGTTGCTCGACACCATTCCTGGACAAACATTGTCATCCAAAATCATGTTTCTCTGCCTCCAGGAACACTGATCTAGTCGTTGCATAAATGCTAGTGGTAATAGTGTCCCTGTTTTATTTTAATAGTATTTGAAGGAAATAAATGACCTAATGTCATACAGTAGCTCCGATTTGCCGGCATTAAATTGAAATCACCTCACTCTATTGGTTCATCATAACTAACCTCAGATGGGTTGGGACAGGATGAATACTGACTGCTGGGTTTAGATGAGAAAACAAGCAGCTGACTACTTCAGCACAACTGATATCATGAGGTCAGGGGTACAAACAAGCCCAACAGAAGCGAACGCGCTTTCAAATAACAGAGCGCACCGGCGGCGAAGGGTCTCGGGTTAAATAGACACGCTTGTAACCCTCGAGGGAGGCGTCTGAACAGCTTCCGCTCTGAAGGCAACACAAAGGCCGCTGTACTTCAATGCAAAGGTTCCATAAATAAAGGTATAAACGGACACGGGCCTCCAATTATAATTGAGGTCTATTATGTGGGCCACCGCTTTGCCACCTAAATCTGGCACAAGTATCGCTCGGGGGAAGTCAGTGATCTTCCAATAAACATCTAACTGCGTAACGAGTCAGTGAAATTGTTTGTGAAATGTAGCTAATTTGGAGCATGTTGGCTTTGGCGGGCGGAGAGAGTGGGATGCCACTGAGAGCGTCGCTGGCAGACACGCTGCCATTAGGCGTAACGAGCGCCCCGCGTTTGATTTTAAAGCAGGTGCCATGCTGGTTAAAAGGCATTTTAATGAGTGCGCAGCACTTAAGAACAAAAAGCTGCAAGGAGGTTCTGAGAGAGAGTAAGCCGGCGTTTGAGTGGCCCTCCTCCCCATCAATGCACACACATAATCACAGCGTAATTGAATAACTAATTACAGCCCTCCGCGGTGTCATCTCTGCTCGCCCGCTGGATCTTGGCAGCTTCCAGAGAATACCTTTCTTCATCCGAGCGGGAGTGCGCTGACATCTAAACGTGAACATCCCTCCGATTGAGGAACACAAACCACACTCGAACAGTCCTTCAGGTTTCACCAGCAGTAACACACGTTCTGGAGGCTTTATTTTTGTGTGATCACTTTGTTTGAGTGTTTATTGTCATTGTGAAGTGGCTCTGCATTGTTCCATTCACTATGGATGGAGTTTACTCTGTGTGTAAACAGCTTCTGGTGAGCCAAGGTGTACAAGGGTTTTTCCAGCATTATGTCATCATACAGTTAAAAGATTGTATATAACTACATAGGCGAGGTCAGGTGATTATAGCATGGAAATCACGTGTTGGTGAGGTTTCCACTTGAAAACACTTCATCCACTGTTGGCTGCTGCCTTCCCAAGAGTCTTGGATTAATCTTCACTAATAAGGATTCATCTGAAAATGCATAGTTTTCCCTTTATCTTGGCTTTCCGTCCACAGTGAGATCATGTTCTTATTCTGATAAAACAGAGCTTTTTGAACACACTCCCCTAAGTGAATCAATTTGAAAACACTGTTTGGTGAGGTGATATTTGATCACTATGATGTTTAATCATGGGACTCAGATATCTCTGTTTACACCAGTATGCCTGTTATGTGCTGTTCACGTTCACAGCGTTGCCATATATATATATATATATATGCGTCATGAATATACGTCATGAAAATGTCCAAATTGGACCCAAAGTGTCAATATTTTGTGTGGCCACCATTATTTTCCAGCACTGCCTTAACCCTCTTGGGCATGGAGTTCACCAGAGCTTCACAGGTTGCCATTGGAGTCCTCTTCCACTCCTCCATGACGACATCACGGAGCTGATGGATGTTAGAGACCTTGGGCTTCTCCACCTTCCGTTTGAGGATGCCCCACAGGTGTTCAATAGGGTTTAGGTCTGGAGACATGCTTGGCCAATCCATCACCTCAGCTTCTTTAGCAAGGCAGTGGTCGTCTTGGAGGTGTGTTTGGGGTCGTTATCATGTTGGAATACTGCCCTGCAGCCCAGTCTCTGAAGGGAGGGGATCATGCTCTGCTTCAGTATGTCACAGTACATGTTGGCATTCATGGTTCCCTCAATGAACTGTAGCTCCCCAGTGCTGGCAGCACTCATGCAGCCCCAGACCATGACACCCCCACCACCATGCTTGACTGTAGGCAAGACACACTTGTTTTTGTACTCCTCACTTGGTTGCCGCCACACACACTTGACACCATCTGAACCAAATGAGTTTATCTTGGTCTTATCAGACCACAAGACATGGTTCCAGTAATCCATGTCCTTAGTCTGCTTGTCTTCAGCAAACTGTTTGCGGGCTTTCTTGTGCATCATCTTTAGAAGAGGCTTCCTTCTGGGACGACAGCCATGCAGAACAATTTGATGCAGTGTGCGGCGTATGGTCTGAGCACTGACAGGCTGACCCTCACCCCTTCAACCTCTGCAGCAATGCAGGCAGCACTCATACTTCTATTTCCCAAACACAACCTCTGGATATGACGCTGAGCACATGCACTCAACTTCTTTGGTCGACCATGGCGAGGCCTGTTCTGAGTGGCCACCATGCTGCAGCTCAGTTTCAGGGTCTTGGCAATCTTCTTATAGCCTACGCCATCTTTATGTGGAGCAACAATTCTTTTTTTCAGATCCTCAGAGAGTTCTTTGCCACGAGGTGCCATGTAGCTTTCCTGTAGCTCAAATAGTAGAGCATGGTGCTAGCAACGCCAAGGTCATGGGTTCGATTCCCAGGGAAAGCAAGAGCTGATAAAATGTAAAAAAAAACTGTAACTTGAATGCAATGTAAGTCGCTTTGGATAAAAGCGTCTGCTAAATGCATAAATGTAAATGTAAATGTAATGTTGAACTTCAAGTGACCAGTATGAGAGAGTGAGAGCGATAACACCAAATTTAATACATCTGCTCCCCATTCACACCTGAGACCTTGTAACACTAACGAGTCACATGACACCGGGGAGAGAAAATGGCTAATTGGGCCCAATTTGGACATTTTCACTTAGGGGTGTACTCACTTTTGTGGCCAGCGGTTTAGACATTAATGGCTGTGTGTTGAGTTATTTTGAGGGGACAGCAAATTTACACTGTTATACAAGCTGTACACTCACTACTTTACATTGTAGCAAAGTGTAATTTCTTCAGTGTTGTCACATGAAAAGATATAATAAAATATTTACAAAAGTGTGAGGGGTGTACTCACTTCTGATATATATATATATATATATATATATATATATGAAGAGTTCATTTGCAAAAACAGATAACTCTGTTTTTTATTATGTTATGTTTTTATTGTTTTGTGTTAGTTACCTGTATTTTTTTTTTTTTTTTACCTAATCAAAATAACCCAACTACAGTTTGATTGAGATTAATTGGAATGTACAATGAAAAAACATGATTTTTGAAAATTGTTGACAAGTGAACTCTTCATATATACTGTATATATATATATCTATATACTGAAAAAATCAAGGCAACAAAGGCAGAATGCAGATGTAGCCTGTGTTGAAGCAGCATACTGAGACAGGTTTGGTGAAGAGATGGTGCTCCAGTGCATCAACCAGAACCTGCATTATCCCTCATAGCATGAAGTAACTCACTGGTGACTCAACAGTGACTGGATGTTATTTATGCTTCTGTAAGACGACCACATCAACTCAAAAGAGAGAAAGGATTCAGTCCTCATGCATGGGCCGGAGCAGAGGACGATGGCGTCAGTGCTTCGGTCAGGGCTTCCTCTCGGCTGCTGATTAATTGCTGTTTATTTATAGAGCTCAAGCGACTCAAGGCTGTGAGCAAGGAGATATCAGCACGCAACCTGCGTCTCGCATATTTTACTGGACCAGCCCCGGGGCCTGCATTCAGGAGCATGGTCACGATAATAAAAAAAAGCCTTCACACAAACAGGATGTTTAAAGAGAGCATGAGACGCAGCCTCGAACGGACGCTACACAGCCCACGATAAATAAACGCTGTGTCCTACTCCATAAATATCATAAGGTGAACATCCTGACATCCCTGTGACACTGTGATGATGCTGGAGAGGTTTCCTTCTGCGCTTGGTTGTTGTTATCGAAGAGCCCGCTGGCCACCAATAAACAAAACACAATCGCTGTAATGAACCCTTTACACAAGACTGTGATGACGCACTTAACAGTCATCAGCATCGGAAATCCTCAACAGTTTTTCATATTTGTATTGTCAAAAAAACTCGCTAAAGCGAGGGTGTTTCTAATGCAGCGTCTATGGGAGGAACGGTACATTTGACATCGTTCTCTCTTCTGACTGCTGTTATCAGCTTCACTCAAATTTTTTCCTTTTATTGGAAGTCGTGAAAACACTATCGTGGAGGTTTTTTTTTGCTATTTGTGATCATGGACCACAAAACCAGTCATAAGGGTCAAATTTGTATGCATCATCTGAAAGTCATTATGAAAATCTGGAATCTGAGGGTGCAAAAACATCTAAATACTGAGAAAATTGCCTTTAAAGTTGTCAAAATTAAGTTTTTAGCAATGCATATTACTAATCAAAAATTAAGTTTTGATATATTTACGGTAGGAACCTCACAAAATATCTTCATGTAACATGATCTTTACTTAATATCCTAATGATTTTTTTGCAATAAAAGAAAAATGGATAATTTTGACCCATACAATGTATTGTTGGTTATTGCTACAAATATACCTGTGCTACTTATGACTGCTTTTGTGCTCCAGGGTCACAAATTTGAGCAAATGGGAATGCCAAAATATATTTGTGGTACTCTCCCATTTACTGACGACTTCCGCTGTGGAGGAACCCGGAAATATGAAAAAGGTCCATTAAGCTGGAACAGATGGCCGTAAAGAGCAAGCAATCTTCCTTTAGGTGTAACTCTACACAACATATTTATGCTTCTATTTTCCCGCCGCTGATGAGCTTTGAATATTTTGGTCTAAATGAGTCTACTCCACCAAGCTACTGTTATAAACATGACCCCCGTCAGACTGATCGTGGCGGCGGTGTTGCAACAATTTATAGTGATATTCTCAATGTTACTCAGAAAACAGGATACAGGAGGTTTAACTCATTCGAAATACTTCTGCTTAATGTTACACTGTTAGATATGCAAAATAAATCTCTCCTATCTCTTGCTCTGGCTACTGTGTATAGACCACCAGGGCCATATACAGATTTCCTAAAAGAATTTGCAGATTTCCTCTCAGATCTGTTGGTTAATGTTGATAAAGTGCTAATTGTCGTGCTAAAGATAAAGTGCTAATTGTCGTGCTAACATTCACGTTGATAATACAAATGATGCGTTAGGACAAGCGTTTACTGACCTAATAAACTCTTTTGCAGTCAAGCAAAACGTCACCGGACCCACTCATTGTTTTAAACATACGCTAGATTTAATTATATCGCATGGAATTGATCTTACCGATATAGACTCTTTTGGAGTCAAGCAAAACGTCACCGGGCCCACTCATCGTTTTAATCATACGCTAGATTTAATTATATCGCATGGAATTGATCTTACCGATATCGTACCTCAAATTGATGATGTTACTGATCATTTCCTTGTATCGTGCATGCTGCGTATTACTGATATTAGTTATATGGCTCCGCGTTATCGTCCGGGCAGAACTATTGTTCCAGCCACCAAAGACAGATTCACAAATAACCTGCCTGATCTATCTCAATTGCTCTGTGTACCCATAAATACACATGAACTAGACGAACTGACTAGCAACATGGGCACTATCTTCTCTAATACATTAGAAGCTGTTGCCCCCCTCAAATTTAAAAAGGTTAGAGAAAAACTTACAGCGCCATTGTACAACAGTTATACCCATTCTCTCAAGAAAGAAACGCGAAATCTTGAAAACTTAGAAGTTTTTAGAAGCCAGGGCAGAGCATATCCGCAAACTCATAGATAATAACCAAAACAATCCAAGGTTCTTATTTAGCACAGTGGCTAGAAATACAATAACAAATGTAGATTCTACTGCGTCTAGCATTTCAGCTTCATTCATCGCACCCAAAGAAAAACTGCAGTGCTTTACAACTATAGGACAGGAAGAGCTAAATAAACTTATCAGTGCATCTAAACCAACAACATGTTTATTAGATCCTGTACCCACTAAACTACTGAAAGAGTTATTACCTGTAGCAGAAGAACCGCTTCTTTAGGTCACGTCCCAAAACCATTCAAGCTGGCGGTTATTAAGCCTCTTATTAAGAAACCACAATTAGATTCTAATGAACTGGCAAATTACAGACCCATTTCAAATCTTCCGTTTATGTCTAAAATTTTAGAAAAAGTTGTCTGCTCAATTATACTCCTTTCAAAAAAATTATCTTGAGAAAAATGAGTGTTAGTGAGGCCAGCAGGGGGTGCTCACCCTGTGGTCTGTGTGGGTCCTAATGCCCCGGTATAGTGACGGGGACACTATGCTGTCAAAAAGAGCACTGTCTTTCGGATGAGACGTTAAACCGAGGTCCTGACTCTCTGTGGTCATTAAAAATCCCATGGCACTTCTCGTAAAGAGTAGGGGTGTAACCCCGGTGTCCTGGATAAATTCCCTCTACTGGCCCTAGTCTATCATGGCCTCCTAATAATCCCCTTCCACTTGATTGGCTCTATGACTCTCTCCTCTCCACCTGTAGCTGGTGTGTGGTGCGCGTACTGGCGCCGTTGTAGTGTGGCTGCCGTTGCATCATCCAAGTGGATGCTGCACATTGGTGGTGGTTGAGGAGAGACCCCCCCTCATGATTGTAAAGCGCTTTGGGTGTACAGCAATACACAATAAAGCGCTATATAAATGCATCATTCATTCATTCATTCATTCATCTCTATGAAGAATTTCAGTCAGGTTTCAGGCCTCACCATAGTACAGAAACTGCACTTGTTAAAATTACAAATGACTTACTTCTTGCTTCAGATCAAGGCTGCATCTCATTGCTAGTATTACTTGATCTTAGTGCTGCGTTTGACACTATAGACCATGACATACTCATAGATCGATTACAAAACTATACTGGTACTCAAGGGCAGGCTTTAAGATGGCTTAGATCCTACCTGTCCGCTCGCTACCACTTTGTTAATTTAAATGGGGAGTCATCTCAATTATCACCAGTAAAGTATGGAGTACCACAAGGATCTGTCCTAGGTCCTCTGCTATTTTCAATATACATGTTGCCTCTTGGTAATATTATTAGAAAATACGGGATTAGTTTTCATTGTTATGCTGATGATACTTGACTATATATCTCAACAAGACCAGATGAAACTTCTAAACCATCTAAGCTAATAGATTGTGTAAAAAATATAAAAGATTGGATGACCAATAATTTACTCCTATTAAATTCAGATAAGACAGAGAAAATTCAGATAAGACATTTTCTCGTTTGGCTCTCAACGAAGGCGGTCGCATTTTTCTCTCCCTCTCCTCCCCTTACCTTCCCTTCCCTGCTTTGCTCTCTCGTCTCGTCTATTGTCTAATACCTGAGAGACTCTCCCTGCACTGCTCTCCAAACTGAAAAATCATGGATTTGATCAACTGGTCTTTCAACGCAATTGACACCATCTTCTCGACGAGAAGTTTAGGTTCGGGGGAACCTGATTGCCCCGGCGGGACATTCGCAGCTGGATACACGATGGACGCACGGGAAAGGTGGCGGGTCGTGTGTCTGGCGGCTCTTTCCGTGGAGGACATTGAAGATATCTACCTATTCGGAATCATGATAACAGGTCTTCTGCTGATTGAGTTAGGCTTTGCCCTGTGTTATCGAAAAATTCAGGAAACGGGTACAGCTGTCAAAAGCCTCACAAGGCTGCCCGTCACGATTGAAGCAGTGGGCAGAGCGGTCAGCACTGAGACTGAGACTATTAACTGCAATATGGATACAATCAAGGAGAAGCTTACGGATTTGAAAATAAAAATTGATGGATTTGGAGACCAAAATGGACAAAGAGAGTTGCCGTGAAAATTGGAATACGGCTACTCGCCCCAAGACCAAACAATCTTATCTTCTTTCGGCTCTCTCACACCAGCACTGCCTCGGACAAGGTCGCTGTTGGAAAAACAATCCTGGGAAGAGCTCTGCAGTGAGATGCTCTTGCGTTCCTCCCCCCTTCCACAGACACATGCGGATTGTTGACTCTGTCTGGGTCCTGATCAAGGCTGTCTCCATAGCAACGTGCTGTGTCGCTATCACATTCTGCGGACTGAGACAACTTGATTTGAATGCCAGCGTGGCGGCTCTCCAGGCTTACAAATACATACATACACACACACATACGCACATACACAGATATGCATTCACCTCCCCACCCCGATCCCTCGCCGCTTTGTACCGCCAGCCTGACAAGCGGGTCCGACCGGTGCCGAGAATGGCTGCAGGACCGGATGGCTGCTTGTCGGAACTGGATTACCTCCCCTGTTGCAGTCGTGTGGCTATGTTGTTGATTGACTATGTGCTTTTTGTTGCTGGGGTGTTTTTCCTGTTCTCACACTGTACTCCCAAAGGAGCATAGTCTGTGAATTATTTTTTTTCTCCCCCCTTTCCTCATGTCATGCTGTATCTCTTCCTCACTTTAAAACAAATTCCTCGTATGTGTAAACATACTTGGCGAATAAAGCTCATTCTGATTCTGATATTACTTATTGGACCAAAAAACAGTACACAGAATCTCTTGGATTACAATTTGCAACTAGACAGATGTACTGTTACGTCCTCTAAAGTCAAATATCTGGGTGTTATATTAGACAGCAACTTGTCCTTTGAAAATCATATTTCCCATGTTACAAAAACAGCATTCTTCCATCTTAGAAACATTGCCAAGCTTCGAAACATGCTACCTATTTCTGATGCAGAAAAGCTAGTTCATGCATTCATGACCTCTAGACTGGACTATTGTAATGCACTGCTAGGTGGTTGTCCTGCATCTTCAATAAACAAGCTACAGATAGTCCAAAATTCAGCGGTTAGAGTTCTTACCAGGTCAAGAAAATATGATCATATTACGCCAATTTTACAGTCTCTGCACTGGCTACCTATTAAGTTCCGTATCATTTACAAAATATTATTACTTGCCTATAAGGCCCTAAATGGTTTAGCTCCTGCGTACCTAACTTGTCTTCTACCACGCTACAATCCAACCCGCTCCCTAAGGTCGCAAAACTCTGGACTTTTGGTAGTACCTAGGATGGCAAAGTCCACTAAAGGAGGTAGAGCTTTTTCACATTTGGCTCCCAAACTCTGGAATAGCCTTCCTGATAACGTTCGGGGTTCAGACACACTCTCTCTGTTTAAATCTAGATTAAAGACGCATCTCTTTAGCCAAGCATTCACATAATGCATTTTATAATCTTGTACTGCAGTTATATATGATCAAATGTACATTATTATTATTCTTTAGCTTGGGTTGAACAAATAATTTTTGCTTAGATGGAACAGCAGCTACGCTAATTATATCTCTATTTGTTTCTCTGTTGATTAACATCCCGTGGTAGCTAGGAATTACAGAAGTTTCAGTCTGGATCCAACCCTTAAATGATCTGAGATGACCGAACACCTGATTAAAAGATAATGCCAACCCCTCAGAGGACTTCGGAGGATGCCAAAGCTCAGACAACATACAGAATTACCAAATTTTTCTATAAATTAAATATATTAAGGTTCTGCAATATATAAATATATTGTGGAAACTTAATTTCCTGTAGAGCTGCTTTACAACGATTTGTATCGTAAAAAGCGCTATACAAATAAACTTGAACTTTCAATCCGGACGTGATGCAGAGGAAGTGAAATGTACCTCCTGTCGATACGCCAGCTGAGATTAAAGCAGGATTAAAGCCTTCTATCTAAATGCCTCGGAAACATCCCTGGGCCTTTACAGCTCACGTCTCATTTAGTCCCATCAGGGTCAGCTAACGGCCGCTCGAACCCTGAACCCGCGACACATATTGATAAGCTCATTAATGCGTTGGGCTAAAGAGAGCTGCTCTATCTGCCGTGTGGCCATAATTGCATAAATCTGTTCAGCGCTCATTATCTCGTGCTTATGGATTAATGATCGCCAGGCTATCGGTGAGGTGAGACCCAATAAACGCCTGACCTGTCTGTGATAATGACTGTGGAGATGGCACTTCCAGATTTAGCCACATCATTTCCTCCGCAACGACAGCGGGCGGACAGAAGAGAACAAGAGCCCAAATCAAACGCTTGTAATATTATAAATCCTCACTTTTCATCAATTTAATGCACCCTTGGTGAATAAAATATATATTTTTTTAAAGGGAAATGCATCGCAGTGTCCACAAAAATATTGTGCAGCACAACTGTTTTCAACATTGATAATAATCAGAAATGTTTGTTGATCAGTAAATCAGTATATTATTATGATTTCTGAAGATCATGTGACACTGAAGACTGCAGTAATGATGCTGAAAATACAGCTGCAGATCACAGAAATAAATTATAGTTTAACACATATTCACATAGAAAACAGCTGTTTTGAATTGTAATAAAATTTCATAATATTGCTGTATTTTTTATTAAATAAATACGGCTTTGGTGATCATGAGGGACTTAATAAAAAGAAAAGGTATGCATGAGAGAAAACAAAACAAAACAAAACATTATTCCAAACTTGCACCAAACTTGAAACGTTAAATGTATACATTGATTATTTTAATAAAATGGGATTAAATACATAAAGGATATTTGTATTACTTAACATTTAATTATTGCAGATTACGCCATATTCTGTTGCATTTCACTGTTGAGCTTTGAATCAAAAAGAGAGCTTTCAATCAACAAATGGATAAAAAAGTAACTGGCGCTACTTATTTAAAAAAATAAAATATTTTCTTGTAAATTAAAAAGTAATGTGTTACTTTACTAGTTACTTGAAAAAAGTAATCTGCTTACGTAACTTGTTACATGTAAAGCATTACCGCCAACACTGCTCATATAAAGGAGCTGATGTCACACGAACTCCAGGATAAAAGTAGGTCAGCTATCGCACTACAGAGCGTGGGCTCGTAAGAGGCTGACCTTTGACCTCTCACCTTAGATGGAGTGTCGGATGACCCACAGTTCAGCAGGAGTGGAGCGCTCTGCTCTCCATTGACCTCAGTGCTGCTTTCCATCACATAAATGGGTGAAAGCTTTCATTAAGACCCCCTGCGAATTCATTAAAACATTCCAGCACTTAATTTCACAGATAAGATGTATGAAATGGTCCATAATGAAACCAAGACCCACTTCAGAAGGCAGGAAATAAATCATCTGCTACAAACAGCAGAATCTATTAGTCAGGACAAATGAGAAGAAACACATCAGGACGATAGCTGCTCTTCATTACCAGACGAGACCTCGTGTCATCATAGTGAAAAGCCATTGCATTGTGGGTAAGTGTTGGGCTGCTGATGATCATCGGCTCCTGTAACCTGTTACACAGAACTCCCAGCAGCCCCGGTGAATAATTACCCGTCCTCTCTGGGGGCATCAAAAC
Organism: Barbus barbus; assembly: GCF_936440315.1. Taxonomy (NCBI): domain Eukaryota; kingdom Metazoa; phylum Chordata; class Actinopteri; order Cypriniformes; family Cyprinidae; genus Barbus; species Barbus barbus. The sequence goes on from NC_136758.1 coordinate 1,017,192, forward strand.
AAATCCCTTCAAATGGCCTCCATTCTGCATAGGGCCGCCTGTGGGGTGAGCGGCGTCTAATCCCGCTCTTAACCCCGTGTGCTAATGTGTTTCCAATTAGCGGCGAGCTCCGCTGTAATCAGCAGAGGTTTGCAGTGTAACCCGAGCGCAGTCTGGCCAGAGACCCAGGCGCCTCGGTGCTGGAGTGTCCAGCGTCTCCAGACCCTCCTCTGAGATAAACACCAGTTTCTACCCACATGTGACTCTTTTCAACTAATGATCCGTGAAAGGGGGCGCTGGATCTTCAGAAAACCTCCATCAGGTTTAGGAGGTCGAACTAAACATTACATAAGTTTATGCTGTTCATAACTATATGTGAACTGTGCTGGAAAAATTTGTCACAATGAGCAAATTTTCAAAAATAATAGTATTCAAAAATAGTATTTTACATTCTCAATTAAACGACCTTCAAAATGATATATGATTTGTTGGAATCGGATGAAAAATGACTGAGCTACACCTGTTTGAAGTTGATGGAGTCAGCAAAGTCAACTTAGAGAAAAACTGATTTAAAGTTTTCTGAAGGTTCCAAAGGAAAATCACCAGCAACATTACATCTTTTCCCCACTTCTTTTCTTAAAGTGCTCCTATTATGCATTTCTGAAAATGAGCTTTCATGCAGTGTGTAACGCAGCTGTAAGTGAATGAAAACATCCTGCGAAGTTTTAAATCTGAAAGTGTACCGTGTATAAAGTTATTGCCTCTCAAAAGAAAGAGTCGACTCTGAATCATTGAAACGAGTCGTTTTTAAAACGAACCTCAAGCCGTTTCATGTTGAAACATTAGCATATTGCCCATGCAATTAAAGAACATAAACACTGTTTTACTGCTAGTCCACTGTATGAAGAATTTTGGGGTACATGTCACAGTTTAGTTTATTTTGCTATCCTCACTTACATAAATGAACTATAGAGTCCTGCACCCACTAGTAAAAATATCTATATCTGGTGTCTGAATCATTTTTGGTTTGACTGTACCATTCATAGAAGCAGAGCTTGAATTCCCACACAAAGCATCCGTTTAATGCTGAAAGAGAGCGAGGTAAGATGGAAGCTGCAAATCATTTAATATTAGTCAACTGTTTTATGATAGAAATGTTAAATGACCGACAGCTATATCCGGTGTTGCAAACTACTCTACTTTTTTCTAAAATATAACTATTTTGAGAGAGAGAGATGACAGCTGCTTGTGTGAATTACGGCGTCAATGAAGCTGAGTTTAGTCACTTCAAAAACTGCTATTTTATCCCCCTCGTTGCTGAGAAATATAATGTAGTGATTCAGTATCAAAAAAGTCACAGACAAGTTTCTGAGCTCTTGAATGTTTCTGTGTGTGCGCAGTGCAATCTCCGATCTCTGTCAATTTATGAACAAATGCTTCAGAAACTATGTGTATGACCAAATACAGATTTTTATCGGAACATTTGAATTAAATTTCAAATACAGCATGCATTTTAAAAACAATGGTAGGGGTTATTGGCACAGTGGTTAACAAGAATAATTAAAAATGGCACTTCATGCACCAAAAGGTTGCCGACCCCTGCTATATAGAAAAGCTCAACTGCTTGATTTTTTTATTTTGTTGCAAAATGTAACCTTATCGTAATCTTACCATCCAGCTCTAATCTGCTAAATGCAACTATAAGGCATAAATATTAAAATACTATAAACATTAACATCATGATTTTCTGTGAAGCTGCTTTTAAAAATGCATATTGTGCATATTGTTAAAAGCGCCATGCAAATACATTTTAGTAGACTACTTGTTTCATTTAACGTTTCCCAAAATTTGAGAAAACTTTACTTGAAATAAACATTAAAAACTCTTAGCATTAAATAGTTTTGATAGTCAGAATGGATAAAAGTGCTGAAATTACAGCTTATGGATTTCATATAAATGAAAGACAAATGATAATTTTCTTGCAATAACTTTGGTAACAGAGCTTGATGAATGCAGTCAACAGTATAATATTTGCATAACCAGGGGATCGAATGAGCTGTCAAAATAACATCACCTATGTACCATAATTTGAAGGAATATCCAAGTTTTTGTAATGGGGCAAAATAATGCCGTAACAGGGTTGAAATGGCTTGCCATTTTCCATAAATGAAAAACATTAAATATCATTAAATATCTTTTTTTATTTTAACAGAGCTTGATGAATGCAGTCAACACTAGAATATTTGTAAAAATGGGGCCTCAAATCTGTAGAAATAACAATCGTGAAAAATAATGCAGTTGATATTATGATATTGTTGTGTGATTTGTATGGAGATGGGAGACCGATATCATCAGATTATAATACAGACATTGTTTAAAACTAGCTACTATTTCTGCTTCACGTCTAATAGTCTCTCTGCAAATAACAGGGATTGGTGTGTCTAATCCTAGAAGAAAACGTCATGAGACACTAGAAGCTTATTTCAGCGGTGAATCTGAATCATGGCGTTCCACTGACAGCTGGAGGAAGAGCGCTTATGAATAGGTGTGCAAGCTGGCTGTCAGACATCCAGAGAAAAAACACAGGAAAAGGACCCTAAAAATAAGTGAAGCGTCCAATGAGAAAACAGGCCTGGCTCTCGTCCAAGTCGCCACCTCTGCTGGTGTAACTGCGACTAAATCAACATGTCAGCGCCTTCATGCATCTCAACACTGCCTTCACTCCAAATACTGATAATACTGAGCCGTTACTGAAATAGGAGAGCGAGGGTGGAAAGATCCTGTGTGTGTGTGTGTATAATCCTGCCCATTGAGAAGCATCAGATCATGATCTTACCAACAATCAGAGACTGAAGTTCAATGTTCAGCGCTCTGGGGGTCGAGACTCATGGGACCCCACGGGGCCCTTCTCAGCGGTCAACTAACTAGTGCTGGACCCTGAATGTCTGGGTGGGAAACTGAGGCCCCTCACACATAAACACACACGAGTCAAAGAAACAGCTCAGTTCAACAGTTGATGAGCAATGAGAGCTTTTCACTAAGCCTTAAAATACAAAAACATTTCTAATCGAGAAATGGCAGAAATAGAGAAACTTTAATTCCAGTTGCTATCTCATCTTCTCCAATTAGGCATTATTTGGGTGAAAGTGCTCACACACACACACACACACACACACACACACACACACACACGTTAGGTTTCTGTGAATTGTGGGGACTTTCCATAGACTTATAATATTACCATATTACTTTAATACTGACCAAATTATATTGTTTCTAGCCACTAACCCAAGCCTAATGCTTACAGAAAACCTGTTTGCATTCTTACGTTTTCAGATAAAGATAATTTACTATTTTTAACATTTTTAATTGTCTCCACAACGTCACAAATTTCAGGTTTACTATCCTTGTGGGGACATTTGGTCCCCACAATGTACCATAAACAAGAACACACACACAAAATACGAATAAATGTGCAATATTCAAAATCCACCATCAAACGCTGATTTTTTTGATCACTATATGAAAAAAGGTATTATTTGAGCAAACAGACCTCGTCAGCGTGTGATTGGCTGCACGGATGAAGCAGCACTGCAGATAAAAGCTGCTCAATGTTTTCACAAACAAGCAGCTCTGCAAATCAGATTTCACTGTCATTTAAAAACATTTGCAAAGCAAACAAATCTCAAGTGGGTGAAGCGTCCACCTCTGGGCCTCTGAAGCCTGCGAGACATGAGAGCGCAGCTAAACTAATCATCCAGAGGATCAAACTGGACGTTAAATACTCCAAACATGGAATAAAGGAATCAAACGGCAACAAGAAGGGGTCACGGCGAAGCCAAGCCACGTCCCTCGGGCGGTCTGGACTGATTGTCACTGGTTGGGAGGTTGTTGAGTTTGGTGGGCTCAGGGGTTTGTCAGTCCGACAGTTTAACCCTGTTTTCAAAAGGAAACAAACAGACGGCTCTCCGAGGATGACAGCGCTGACCTTTCAGAGCTTAAGCAACGGGAAGAGGAAGGGGGGTGGAGACTTCTGTCAAATACATCTCCCCCTGCTATAAATATATAACACGTGCTTATATATAAACTATATATTAATATGTAAACAAAATGCTTTTAATACAAAAAACAGTGAAATGACCAAGTGATGGGCAACACTTCAAATAAATAAAATTACCTCAATGTACAAAAAAATGAAAAATAAATAAATAAATATACAAATCTTTCCTAAGACACTACAAACCTTCTTCTAAAGGTTTTGTTGTATTTTCATGTTTGGTTTTCAGTCGATGGAGTTTAGATGCTCTATTGGTTGAATGTCTTTCTCCTATACAAATATGTAGGTAAGAATATAAATCACCTATTGCACAAGTGCTTGCGTGGCCGTTCTCCCTCATTCACATATGAATGGAAGTGAACTGAACAGTAAATCCAGCGCGACCGACCCTTTAGAGGGCTTTCAGAAGGATTTGAGCGGTTGTCCTGCTGGAAAATGAATCTAAACTGAGAAATTCCATTTTAAAGTCCAATTCAGTTCATCAATTTGAATTGAATTAAGGTTTGCAAACAGGATGTAGAATTGTAATTCAAAATTGAATTTAAGCTCACATTAGTAGGAAAATAAACTGGAATGAAATTCAGAGAGCAAGCTATGTTTTAGCCACAAAATGTAATTGTAATAGTGTTTAAGTCTGAAGGTTGTATAGGCCTTACCAACAGAACAGACTGATTGACCATTTCATTATTTCCTGCATACTGACAGACAGGGCTGTTCTTACACCACACCAGGCCTCATGAAACCTGCATCTTCTAACTCACATTGAGCCCTGCTTGACACGTGTTTGATATGTTGAGCTGATTTTAGTACACATTGTTTTCATTTGCCATTTGTTTCTGCTTGAACGACCTATTAGTGTTCACAGTACTAAGTGTCCCTTAAGCCACGCTCAAAGATGTCTACATACAATACCTCCAAAATATAAAAATGTGTAATCCACTTTAGTGCAATGCTCCAAACCTGCAGATTTAAAGTTTGAGTTCTTTTAATTCAACTAAGAGACCAGTCAACTTCTACTGGTCATACATTTACCCGTGATACGAATTCGCAGGACAGAGTTCACCAAACTTAAGCTTTGAAACAGCTAAATTCACAAGAGCTTGCGTTTCTGGGCTCCTGCATTCACGTTTATGAATGGAAGTCAATGGAATGAAATGTGTAGTGTGACCGGCGCTTTAGTCATTCAGTGGTATTCCAGTCTTCAAGCAGTGTTCATACAGCATGCTTCGGTCTAAGAACACATGCAGACTGAGCTTTTGAAGACGCTGTGTCCAGTTCTCAGCGTGCTGTGCATTCTGACCGGCCTGCACAAATAACAGTTTGACAAACTGACAACCCTAGTTATTGTGCGTTCTTTCAAGCCAAATGTGAGCCTGGAGCACAAAACCAGTTAGCACAGGTATATCTGTAGCAATAGACAACAATACATTGTATGGATCAAAATTATACATTTCTCTTTTATGACAAAAAATCATTAGGATATTAAGATCATGTTCCATGAAGATATTTTGTAAATTTCCCACCGTAAATATATCAAAACTTCATTTTTGATTAGTAATATGCATTGCTAAGAGATTTTCTCAATATTTAGATTTTTTTGCTCCCTCAGATTCCAGATTTTCAAATAGTTGTATCTCAGACAAATATTGTCCGATCATAACAAACCATACATCAATGGAAAGATTATTTATTCAGCTTTCAGATGATGCATCTCAATTTCACAAAATTGACCCTTAAGACTGGTTTTGTGGTCCAGGGTCACATATGATATTTCAACACATATGCATAAATGTGTTCATGTATAAGTACACAAAGCGCTGCATGCATCAGAGTGACAGCTGCAGTTGTGTCCTCTGTTAAAGCTGAAGCAACGGCAGCCCGCAGACATTTATTCTGCTCTGATGTTCCTAAACACTGGGGAAAAAAAATCAAGGCCGGAGCCCTTTTCACTTTTCGCCTCAAATTGCCTCATCTCTCTGTCAGGGAGCCAAAGGGGACTCCATTAGAGCGGTCCGGAGCGGAGGCGCTCCCCCACGGGCGCTCCATTTAGCCGCTCGCTCTGCCCCGTGAAGCCTTTCCACATCAAATTAGAGTGGCCCCGTCCCCTGTATGATGGTTTGGGGCCTCGCCTGTCACCGGCTGTCAACCGGACATGCGGTTTGGGTACATATAGCTGACAGGTAATCTTAATGTCTTCAATTAGCCCAATTAGTTCTGTCATAAACAATTTGATAAGTGCTCAAGCAACACAAACACACACACAGAGATCATGTCTTAATGAAAGGCATAATAAGGTTCATCAGTGACAGAGGGTCGCGGTTTCTCTCAGCTGGGCCGCGCTCTCTGATACCTGCTCTGGAAATTGTACCATCTCCTTTCATTAGCACATCGCAGGCTGAGCATGTGAAAGCCTCTGACAAAACTCATTTGAAGGGACGGGTGACAGATTGCCTGCAGCAGGTGCGGCGAGGAGATAAAACAACACGCTCTTCTGTTAGGGCAGAAATGCACCACCCAAACACCTCCACACAGAAATACTGCCACGAATAAACAGCAAAGCGGATCGGGGTCGCTGTAGCTGCAGTCGATGTTTGGTTTGGTGTCTCCTTTCTTATCAAAGGCTGATGTAAACGCCCACGCCATCATTGCACATGCTCCTGTTGTATTGACATCCTCTGAGCTCACGTACGCTGGGTCAATATTAACACGCACTCTTTACATAGAAACACACTGAACTGAGAGGTCAGATTCAAACCTTACAGAGCAAGCGGTAGCATTAAGGTGTGGTTACGTTCAACAATGCTCAGAGAAACCAAGCCATTACAAAAGCAACACGCGCGATCGGGAAAATGTTCCTCACACAGATTTCATTCATTTTCAAGTTGGTCACTTCAATTCACCACACAGGCCAACAGAAAGCAGCTTGAAGCTGAATTTTGCGTAAACTCTGAGATATCAGTATTGGTGAAAATTATATTTTAGATCTGCGAAAAAGCCATCCAAGATAGCGAGAAGGCGTGAGCAATGTTTTTTTGTTTATTTATATATGTGACCCTGCAGCACAAAAGCACTCATCAGTAACACAGGTATATTTGTAGCAATAGCCAACAATACATTGTATGGATCAAAATTATACATTTCTCTTTTATGACAAAAATCATTAGGATATTAAGTAAAGATCATGCATTGTTAAGAACTTCATTTGGACAACTTTAAAGGCAATTTTCTCAATATTTAGATTTTTTTTTTGCACCCTCAGATTCCAGATTTTCAAATAGTTGCATCTGTTGTGGTCCAGGGTCACATATACAATATTGAAAAGGTAAAATATCTCAGTCTAATTAAAAATGCACCAATATTACTGTATTTTATGATTATTACACTCAAAAAGGAAAGAGTATTTGCTGAGAAAAGCACCCAAATGAAGATAATTCACAGACATAATAGTTGTAAATGTGCAAATACTTGAACAGAAGAAAAATGCTTTTAGAAATCAATATGCAGTATTTATTTCATATCACTGATCAGCTGATCACTGGCCTTTATTCTACAGCAAACCGTTTCCCAATCACTTTGTCAATTTGTGTGAGGTAAAATTAAAGCTGGAATACACAACATGACTTTTACCAGATATTTGGCCTGATTTTCGGTCAGAATTTGGGCAGTCAGCTGTCCAATTTCACAGAAAATCACATATTGTGTAATGAACAGACTTATATTTTTTTTAGCCTGAAACTCTGATTCAGTCCAGTCAGACGAGATCAATCATAATAATTTTGATCAATTGAGCTGATTTTAGAACGTTTTCAATTATCACGCATCTGCCAGCAATGAATTTGTGTGTAGTCTAATTAAAAACACCAATATCTGCGTATTTTATGCTTACTACACTGAAAAAAAAAGGTTGGCTTTATCTTGAAACCATTTTCACTCAGAAATCGCTAGTAAATTTCACAAATAATTACAAAGAAACAGCAAGGACCACATTAAATTAAACGTTTTGAAGCAGAAAGATTGAAATGGATCTTCTTGTGAAACGTACTCCAATAATCCTTGTTTTCGGAGTACCACCGTATTAGCTGAGAGGCATGTCAAACTCTGGAGCCCCAAACCCGTCTGAGCTTCATTCAGGTATTCACTCCTGCGTTAGATGGTGGATGAGATTTTGAGACGGAGCTAAAGGATCCAGCCGGCCGTTTCAGAAGCGATTAGCATGTGTGGGTAACAGAAACAGGTGTCCAGTGAGCACTATGGGTCATTACGGCGCAACCCTCCCATGAGCGACAAAAAGAAAGACGGGATAGAAAGGCCGTCACTGGAAGTTGTAATAGGAAATTGCTCTTGGCAACTATTTGTTTTGTACTCTAATCTTTTTTTTTTTTTGTGCCAACACAGCGAGCCCCTTTGGAAAATAGGGCAGCTCTCCCTAATGAGTAATCTATTTCAAAGCAGTCTTGTCTGGGCATGACAGTTTACTGAGAGGCTTGAAGAACTGGTAATTACCAGTGTTACGGGGCAATTAATGCATATTACACTGTGCCACTCGTGGCGGCAACTGTCAGCTCCCCAATAAAAATGAGCACTCTTCAGCTACAGGGTGACATTAATTGGGCCTTTAATGACTATGCACAGGAACCGGGCCAAATAGGAACAAAACACAGGACTCCGGCTGACTCCAGCAAAGGGCTGGAAATTGTACTAAAAATGAGATTAATTGCTGTTGGGGGGAGGAGAAGAAGAGAGGAAGAATAAAAACGGGATGAAATTACAGGGTTCCGGGAGCAGGGCCTTCTCGCCGCCACAGCAATTCTTAATTGTCTTATATATTCTTTACATTCAGAAAGGCTGGCCGGCGACGGGTTTGAGGTTTACATCTGCTCACGGGACGCTTCCTTCACAAAAGCAAGAGCCCTTTGAGTACGGAGCGTGGGTTTGTGTCCACTCTCACTGAAAAGAGTCAAGTAGTGTTTGTGTAGAGCTACAGATCCACTAGAGGAGACATCCATTGTGTGCCGTGAAGGAAAAGAGTTGGGTTAATTAATGAGGAATCAAGCGCACTCCAGACTGAAGAGCTCTTGAAGCGACTCGTCAACCCATCAGCCGTCATAAGTAGCCCTGTTTATCCGAGAATCCTCGCCAACCAAAAGCAAACCATTTGCATGCGGGTTTTGATGTGGCGTTCCTGCAGTATTTTTAATACGGAGCATCAACTGGTGCTGTCGCGCTCGCACTGTCACCGGCGACGGCTTCAAAGCAGCTTTGCACGGGGAAACAGAGCGAGCAAATATTTGAATTGCAAAACCACATTATCTTCCAAAGGGATAAAACTTGAGACAACTTCCATGAGCTAAAGACCTACATTTGCCACGAACACGTGAGAGTCTGTGGGGGTTCAAGGGGGGCGGTGGGCATAAGCCCACTCAACCTAATTTAGCATATCCACATTTGTGTAATGAGATCGGACGTGTTTTAGAGTCGGGTCTCCCAGATGCTTAATGTGAGGAGAGAACCATAAAAATGTTTTTAAGCAGACCACGTATTTATCCGAGATCCGCCACGTGAAATCGAGCGGCTCGCAGACTACCTGCCACAGATATGATTATGAAGTGACATGTAATTACCGCAGTCACACTAATGCAGAGGTGAGGTACGTGTCAGCGAGTCCTCACGATGGAAAGGCTGTTTATTCAAGGAACTGTTTTAAGCATGCATGTTTCATACCATATAATGCAACTGCCTCTGTCAATTCTGTCACTCCAGCAGGCATGAGAAAGATGACAGATATGATAACAAATCACTGCGAATTTGAAGTATAATTTCAGCGTTTTCCGTTCCAGGAAAAACTTGACACTTGAACTTCAAGTTCGAGTCCGTGGGAACATCCATCTTATTATTATTTTATTTAAATTAAGATTTATACATCATCTGAAAGCTGAATAAATGATCTTTCCATTGATGTCTGGTTTGTTATGATAGGACAATATTTGTCTGAGATACAACTATTAGAAAATCTGGAATCTGAGGGAGCAAAAAAATCTAAATATTGAGAAAATCTCCTTTAAAGTTGTTCAAATGAAGTTCTTAGCAATGCATATTACTAATCAATAATGAAGTTTTGATATATTTATGGTAGGAAATTTACTAAATATCTTCATGGAACATGATCTTTACTTAATATCCTAAAAAGTATAATTTTGACCCATTGTTGGCTTTTGCTACAAATATACCTGTGCTATTTATGACTGCTTTTGTGCTCCAGGGACACAATTAAAGTGCCCCTATTATGGGTTATGAAAGGTTCATATTTTGGTTTTGGGAGTCCCCAACAACAGGTTGATAAGCATGCAAGGTCAAAAAACACTTTCATTTTCTTATAATACACATTTATTTTTTACCTTATTTGCTCAACGACTCCCAAACGATTCGCTCAATCATTAATTTTTCCAAACCCTTCCTCTGACTGATGCTAATCTGCGCTGATTGGTTGATTTCATTTAAAGCAGTGTTTGTGAGGCAGTGCTGCTTTGTGTACAGCGTTACCGGGGAAACCGCTCCAAAAGCGGCACCTAGTGGCAAAGAATGAATTTGCATTTTCATTCCAACCAACACGAAAAGGCCAACAAGTGGGTGGGCAATATACTATTGTTTCATGTTGACATCAACATGAAACGGCTTGAGGTTCATTTTAAAAACGACTCGTTTCAGTGATTCAGAGTCGACGCTTTCTTTTGAGAGACAATAACTTTATACACACTGCACTTTCAGATTTAAAACTTTGCAGGATGTTTTCATTCAATTACAGCTGTGTTACACACTGCATGAAAGATCATTTTCAAAAATCCATAATAGGGGCACTTTAACACAGTCTTTTCTTCTCTGAATGTGGGAATTTAAATATAAGAAGAGTCTCAAAGGCTACGGAAGAATAATTTAAGGACTGTTCGACGAGTCCAAACGAAAGGCTGGTGTCTGTGCATGTTCTGTGCATATCAGCGTGTTTATTAAGGAACGGCTCTGCGGTGACATGCGGTGCCCTCTGAACCAGTTCCTCCGCCGGCGCCCATGCAGACACACTGGAGACAGACGTGGGCAGAAATCAAACGCCCGGGTGATGGATAACTTCGGCGCACAATGACCTGTGTCAAAGGCGTTTGCTCTAAATCAATTAAGGTGATAAGAGTGCTGTGTCGACAGTGTGCACCTTGTTATGCCGAAGTCTCGGCCCTTATCTGCGCAGCGAGGAAGTCGCAGTAATAACTAAAGACAAGCAATGACGAAACCACTATAGCCGCACTGTCAAACACAATTTACAGCCCCTCGTATCTCCTCCCCATGCGCCGTTAAAAACAGTCGTTACGGCCGGGCAGGCGCTGGCGGGCGGGACTCTTTGCTGGAGTCTCTGGACGAGACCCAGGGGCTTTCTGCCCTCCCGTCTAATGCCACGGGCGGCTTTCATTTGCTGTGATGCATGGAGGGAGGGGTTGGAGGTTGAAGTTGAGAGGAGGGCCGACAGGAAGGAACGCTTTGGGAAGATTACAGCATTTAACATGCTAAGACCTCGCAGCAGTTATTCATTCATCCCTCTGCTTCCTTTTTAGGACGAGGTCACGGGTAACTTTCCACGCCGTGCCATCGAAACAGAGGCAAAGAGCAAGTGTGACATCAAGCGCTGTGATTTGGTGACCCCTTTCTGTCCGAGTCTTGATTAAAATATGTTTGCTTTCTAATTCAAACTGCCATTTGACAAGCTCGGTCGTATTTCAGTGAACTGCACAAACATTCTCTCAGGCCATGACAGGTTTTTTTTCCATTGCGTACATGAGGTGACTCTTCCAGCAGATATTTCCAATCAACATGACACGACATGACACGAGGCAGAGGAAAATCAACAGCTAAAAGGAAAGGTTCAACCAAAAAAATTGAGTTTTATCATCATTAACCATCATGTTGTTCCAAATCTGCATTATTATCATGCATTCATGATCTGGAGCCACTAGGTGGTCGCCCTTCATCCTTAATAAACAAGATACAGTTGTTCCAAAATGCAGTTCTTACCAGGTCGAGAAAATTTCACCAATTTTTACCACGCAGGACTATAAACAATCCTTTCAATAAGGCTGCTTTGAAGTCATGTGTATTGTGAAAAGAGCTATACATAAAAACTTGAATTTAAATATTTTCTGAAATCATTTTTTGACTAAAATTTCATATATTCAACCTTTCGGTCACACTTCATTTTAAGGTCCAGTTCTCACTATTAATAAACCATTAACTACAACTTTTGCCTTGATAAACTCCTAATTTGCTGATTCTCAATAGTTAGTAAGGTAGCTGTTAAGTTCAGGTATTGGGTAGGATTAGGGATGCAGAATATGATCATGCAGAATATATGCTTTTTAAGTACTAATAAACAGTCAATATGTTAATAATAGGCATGCTAATAAGCAACTAGTTAATAATGAGAACTGGTCCCTATACTAAAGTGTTACCAACCTTTCTAACATGCAGGAAGCAAATCCGTTTGGAACCAATGATGTCTAACATCTAAATGCAATAGTCTAATACACAATTTTGTCACTAAGGTGTGGAATGTGCATCTGAAATTTGGGTCTGTTCCTCACAAAAAGCTAACTTCAGTAGACTTGAGACTTGACTCATATGGACGACTGTCATGATGCCTTGAGAAGTTTGGACATTTAAATCCTGAACACTTCGGTTGAATGCAAAAGAGAAGCTCAAATATTTGGCATAACATCTTGTTTTGTGTTCCACAGTAGAAAGGTCAGAACGACACGACAGTAAATGAAGGCAGGCTTCAGTTTTGGGTGAGCTGCAGCTGTAAGGATTTGGCCCAGGTCGCTGTTGTTATGCTATTCAGAGATATAAACTCTCCGGAGAGGGTGAACTGCTGTCAACTTCACTGATTAGCCAAACACTCATCTCCAAATTAGGGAAGGTGCCCTGCAGATGGGTTCTAGAGCCAACTGTGATTTAAAGAGACGTTCCTGGACGTGGAAACACCGACTGTACTTGAGAGCTCCACTCGTATAAACACATCCACACATCTGAAGATCTGCACAGTTGTAGTTTGGACATCTGGAGACGGTGGACATCAGACATGGACAGCAAAACTGCTTCTGATGGTAATAGTTTTCAAACTCGTAGAGAGGAAGTGAATGTAAGATGGAAGATGTGGTCAGCTTTCACTGCTCAACTCAACTCTTAAATCAGAAACACCAGCACACACTTCAGATGCAATTCTGTCATTACAAGAGCAGTTCAAAACAGAATTATCAGACTCAAACTTCCTCTCTTCAGTGGAACACGGGCAGATGTTCAACAGAATGTTCCCGCTGCTCTTTTACATGCAGTGAAAGCAGAAGGTGACCAATGGCTCTCAAGCTCCAAAAACATAACTATCATGCAGAAGTCACCATGTGACTCATGCACTATATTCCAGGTCTTATGATGGAATTTGTGTGCCGCTGAAGAAATATGAAACAACATGATGGATAATGATCCAAAATGACTTTTGCTTTGAAAGTCACTTCAAGCATTTCCGGGGAATCAAACCCATGACCTCCGTGTCTGAGCTGAAGGAACTGGGTGACCTGACAGTAAGGACTCTGTGTAACACACAGACACATGGTCTTATCAAGAGATGTCTTCAGCACAGATCTCTGTAGAGGGCGGATGGGAGAATGTCACACAGATGTACTCTGGCCTGTCTTTATAACGTATAAAAGAGCAAAGGTCACCGGCAGCTTCCAGCCTCCACGTGACATTCATCAAAAGAGACGCAGTGCATATATGAGCCTCAAATGACTGCAAACATTAGAGAGGATTAATGAGGGAAATCAAAGGTCAAAGTTCCCATCCTAATACATCTCTGATTAGACTTTAACTAATATATAATCAAGGCCAGACACACTAACAATTCAGCTATAAAAGACTAAAGCAATCGAGACATGAGAAGATAAAAGGATTTGATGATACTCTCTGCTGCACTGATTATTAACAGTGACTCTTTTCTGATATTTATTAAAATATGAAATAAAACACCTCAGACCTTTGCGTGTGCTGATAGCAATGATTATAATAGTTACTGATGTGCTGATATATACATACATATATATATAGCATTTATTAAATATTTATATATTATTAATGGCACAGAATTGACATATTGCTCTTTTGTTGGTTTTGATTGCTTCTATTGTCCTCATTTGTAAGTTGCTTTGGATAAAAGCATCTGCTAAATGACTAAATGTAAATATATATAAAAATTCTCCCATTAGACTGATTTTTACAAAGAGCCTGGCATAAAAATGTGTTGAAAAACAAAGCAAAATTGACAAAAAGTTCGCTTTTTAGAAGTTTATTTCACTGTAGGCCTTCTTCTCAAACTTCACTAAGTCATATACTGCTTTACTTCCCCAAGCTTGGAAGTGTTTTATTTTCACGTTTTTAAGCAGAGTGCTGGTGTCAAAATCATTCTTAACCTCAACTTGAAATGACAAATTTGTTTAATGTGTCGGGAGCAAACCTGGAAAATAAATAGATGAAATGGAGGCTTAGCAGGAGCTAAATCCCACAGCTGATGGGGGCCTGAAGTGTGCGGATTACATGCGGAGCGCATTAAACAATGTCCCTAAATATGCATTGAAATCCTTAAAGCATGAAAGCATCTTGTCATGTGGTATTAGCATTCAGGGGTGCGTGTCAGACGTCTTGCGCTGCACTGGGGTGTGCTGCGGTGTTAAATGTCATATGCCAGCGACCGCAAATCCCAAAAAGATTTCCTGACGTCATACTGTCGTGTCAACTTTGCTTCTTCAGAGCTCTTTACGGTTAAACTGTCACAAGAACACAAGCTCGAGTAAAGATTCTGCTGAAAAAAGGTTAATGGAAAAAAGAATAAAAGGATATGGAGGAATTGAAGAAAGAGAGAGAGAGAGAGAGAGAGAGAGAGAGAGAAAAGCTTCTGCTACTTCTTTAAAACGAGGAGAAAAACTGTCACAATGACTTTGACAGCAAAGCAGCATGGTTTCTGTGTTAAATGCAAGGATGGACCAAACATATAAGAGGTGTGCTGCTAAACAACAACACAGATGAAGGGCCACCATCACACAGTGGCCATAAACTGCCAGAACAAGCGAACGGTGCAAGGAAACATGTCATTTTATTTACAAAGAGACAAAACAGAACCGAGAAGTCAAAGCCTATCGGATATAAAACATTGAAATGTATACAACCTTTCAATTTAAAATAGTCAAATTAATATATTTTTAATTTTAAAACACACAAATGTATAAATCTTGAATAAGCGGTCTGATATTCTGCCTTAGAAACAGGCAATCTGACTGACCAGAAAGACATTTATTTATCCGATTCTTCAAAGAGAATTCAGGACATCCTTCAAATTATACATGAACAGGATGTGATCAAGGTATAAAGTATGTCAGACTGTTTACTCGCATGCTCTTTGAAAATATGAAATAAATGATGCAGTCTGGGGGCCTAATATTATTGGAGTCTAATGTTATTGCCAACGATTGTCAAAGCCACCAGCCATCAAAAAATGTCTCGAAAAGATTTCAAGAAAATATAACACAAATGTTCGGGTCAACAATTTCCAAGAGGCCAAGCCACAGAATATATATGACAAAACTGAGAGTATTAACCCTATCTGACCGAAGGGAGAAATGAGCCATACTGTGCTTTATATGGCCATACATCATCTTTGTCAAGTCCTGACAGCGTTTTATCAGATCTAACCTTTAGCAGCCTCTATTACGAGCGCTAACACGCTCAGCTCTGATACACGAGCGCCGCAGAGAAAACCTTCATCTACAGAGCCCAGAAAAGACGGCAGTCTCATATTAAGATGCACATTCAAAATTAACTTCAATTAACGATGCACTGAAATTAATATCCTTGGCCAAAACCAAAAAATCTGGAACGAAAACAGACATTGAGACATAAACTCGACTTCATTTGGAATAACCTTCATTAACAACATGTTAAACCACTGGACTTCAGCTGGTATGACTTAATTACAATAAACTGCAGAGAAAAATATCAAAAATAGATAAAGGCAATAATAAACAGAGTTTGGAACACAGTAGTTCACAGTAAGCCTCCAGCTGATGTTTGGCTTCTCTATATTGTGCTGTATGACATGAGACGAATGCATCCGTGTGTCTGATCAGGAACATAAAACACTTGTTATTAATCAGCTAATATCTGTGAGAGCTTCACTTCTAGATGAAACGCATGTTAGAACATTATAAAACATGTTTGATTACACACAGTGCATGCACAACTAGACATGCTCTGAAATCTCCTTTGTGTTTGAACACTATAATGAGAGGAGATGGTCCAATCCACTCATAAAAATGAATGGAAGAAACCCTAATGCTCAATACGGCAGATGTAGAAACAGAAGCCCAGCCTCACTGTTAAACAGTCATGTTTGCTTTGTCCAAATCACGAGTGTGCATTAGGACAGACCGCCTGGACAACACCGTTTTGTGTGCGATTTAAGCTTAATTTATTGATACCTCAAATTTATTCCTGACTTTAAATGTTACCTCGGCATTTGGAATCACTGGAAATAATTGATTCAGATTCAGCAGTAATACAGTGAATATTATTATATATATTTTTTTCATTCAGAACACTGACAGTTTATTGAGCCTTCACACAAAGTAATAAAAAACTTGAACGCGTTTTGTATCATATTTGACACTTTCACGGCTCGTATAGTCTGCTATAGTGAGAATATGGAGAAATTTAATTTTAAGGCTCAAATTGAGCAAAATTATAAAATCTGTTGTAGACTATGAAATTTATATATTAAAATTCTGATGCTTGTGATGTAAATCAATGAGATCTTTATAACAAACAGTACAGCAGATAATGACTTAAAATGATCTAAATATCAGTCATCGCTCTATATCTCCAATAATATGTCTCAGTAAGATGAGATGTAAATGATCCAAACATATAATGCAATGCTGATTGAGAGATGAAGAAATAAGCGCTCCTCAGAAGATGTGAGATGAAGATCATTCCTCCGCTGAGGAACAGAGAAAGTAAAGCTTCTGGAAACAAACGCTCCTCAAAAGATCATCGATGCCAAAACGAATATGCGTGAAGACAAATGAGATTTGAGGGTGAGAGTAAATGATGACAGAATGTTAATTTGTGTGCGAGCTATTTCTTTAATATAAAAGTCAAACAGCTTATGAAAGGACACGTGTAATGTGCGTGTTTCTTATTCGCTCCAAGCAGTGGAGCGTCAGTCCAGAGTCGCATTTCATTACATGACACATTTAACCTCAGCCGCTTCTACTAAAACATACACAAGCCTTATTATGTGCTTAATATTCACTATCAGCTGAATAATTTTTAATGCAACTTATAGCCGAGTAGATGGATAAGTCAATTATGCGCACATCCGTCACGGAGCCTGCCGAAGCTGGCGGAGATTGATGGGAAGGTGAGGACGACGGATCTTGAGCGTCAGATCCAGACAGTCTCTCTGCTTCGCTCTTTATAGGTGAAGCATCATTACCCATGACTCCACTGACGAGAGTTTATTATGAGGTTAGCGTTTTGGCCACACTATTGTTTGGATGATGAATGCGGCTGCTGCCAGTTTTGGAGAGGAAATTAGTCGTGTTGTTTTTCACTTGGTTCTCAACACTTAAAGGAGAACGAGGAATAATTAACGGCGCTTGCAAGCGCTGCCATTTGGTGCAGACGACACAAATGCTTGAAAATAAGCAAATAAGGAGTTGTGTCACTCTCATGCACCGCGCTAATTGAAAACATGGCGGCGAAGGTCACTAGAAAGGAAACTCGCTGACCTTTTCAATATTTCTCTCAAACTCATATAAACAGAGGAGATGAAGTAACGTGATTGGCTGAGTGAGAGGAGACGACGGGAAGGTGGACACAGGCGGTCCTCTGCTCCGAGAGCACTGCAAATGTCAAATGTAAATGTCAATTAAAAATTACAAGCAGCTCTGAAAGGTGCACTCTGAAGGGCCTGACATTTTTTTTTTGACATGCCAAAGTTTATCTGACAAGGCAGCGCACAAACATGACAGCATGTGCCGTGTCACGTCTAAACACACGTGAGAAACGCTGAAAATCTGATCCATACGACTTAATGGAGCCGCTGAAGCGCATCAGATCAGATGGATGAAGTGACTTCTCGTGATGGATCGTAACGGACAAAAGGATGGTTTTACGCTTTCAGTCATATAGAAGCACATTCCATTCTCCCCCACCCCCAGAGCTTAAAGAGTATTAGTCACATTGTGTGGTTACACATGGACCTACTAGTAGAGACGGTTCTACTAGTCCACTGAGTACAGTAGGTCCGTTTACATCACATTTTCTCCAATATGACTGACTAAAAGCATATTTTAAAGTGCTCTATATCTCACAAACACACAGTGATTTCACGGGAAGAGTTCCAGTGTTTGAAACACCTTAAGATCGGTGACATTTAATAAGTAGAGAGCGACTGGTATTTCGATTTACTGATATTTAAGCATTCTACCATAATCGGGTATCGGTTTTGTAATATCGGATTCTCCGATAAACGCCGCCATCTTGTGGGTGTTTTGAGAATTGTGCGTCTGAGGGGAGACGACAACAACAACAATGTGCACAAGCTAAGTACACTTACTTGATTTGCCGTAGTTTATTTAACATAACATAGCCATTAATGCACAAATTAGATGTGTTACATAAATGCCTGATATGTAGTTTATGCAGCTTGGCTTTAAGAAATAGAGACGGACACATGGAGTCACGTAAGATAATCCTTCAAGTCCTGTCCCAATAAAGACATAACTTTCCCTGAATTATATGATATACAGCCATGAATGAGCGGATGTTGCAAATAAAAGCGCTGAATTTAATTCTCTCTGGTCTAGCCTAAATACTCATCATTAGTCTTGTGAAGTCGGAGTCACGTAGGCTAAAATGATCTATTGATTGTTTATTATCTCAGATTGCCATTGCAGTTTTAGTTCTGTGTAAATCCATAGATAAACCACACTGTCAGCAGGCCTTTCATAATCTAGAACGACAAAAACATATTAATAATTCTGATATAACATACCAGTTGAGAAATGCAATAAAATATGGTTTTGTTTGTTATATTTCCGTATTCCAGAGAATATTATTCAGTGAATTAACATTATTTAATTTTTAGCCTATTAAACAGCTTATAAACCTACTAAAACTAGTTTAAAATGCAGTTCAAATGACTCCTGTCCTTTATTTTCTCCATTTGAAAACATTAGACATTCTACATTTATGTTGCTATTGTTAATATTAGTGTTGCTGCTGATGCTTTTTATAAATAAAATGTTTTTATTGTTGTAATATGAAGATTAAATTTAACATGAAAAACTGTTATTTTCAACATTTACTTCACTCAGTTATTTATTTACTTTATAACAGTAAATGATTATCAGTTCTGCATATCGGTTACCAGGCACATAAACATGCAAATAATTGGTATCGGTTATAAAAAAAAAAATCAATATCGGTCGATCACTAATAATAAGCCCGTATCAGAATAAATAATAAAAACAAATAGTGAAAACATAACTGTTGTGAGATTAATTAATCATATATTTGTGAAATCTCTCACCAAAAAACAATGAATTATAACAATATATGCAAAAGAAATGTTCGGAAATCTAAAACTGATATTTACTTCTGGCACACTAAAGCAAAAGAAAGAAGTGGCTTGAAATGTGTTTGTGATGCATAAAAGTAAGCCTCACCTAAATAGGCCTTAATTGCTGATGACATTCACACAGTATAAGACGATTACAGTTCTGCATTTAATACTGTTAGCAAACCTATTCAAAATGAGCAGGTTTAATAGACAGATGTCTGGGTCATCTTTAGACTTTGAATATTTTAGTTTTAGATTGTCTAGGGTCTGACCTGTTGCAGTAGCTCCAGAACTGCTCGTTAAGGTACGTGCGATGGCTGTGGTCGTCTCCAAATGAAGCTTTGCTCTCAATCCAGTGCACTATATGACCATCAACAGCTGCAGAAGAACACAACACAGAGTTATCTCAAGAGCAGGTGAACTACATACTAGCAGTGTTTAAACTGAGAAAGAGAGTCAGCACAAACACAAACTACACAGCATTTTTAGTCTGCTTTGGTCTGTGTGCAAAATGGCAGATTATTTTCATGCAAAACCAAATCGATAGGAAATCTGTTTAAAAAACGTCCACTTAGTAGAGTTAATGAAATCAGCAGATATCTTGACACTGTGGACTGAACAAGTTACTGGTTTAAACTGTCGTTTTTTTCTAATAAGTAAGTAAATACCATCTATCAGTTCTCACCTATGGGCACCTCCAGAATGATGTCAGGGGTTTTGTCGTAGCCTTTGACACGGAGCTGGTTCTCATCTGTGAGGACAACTCATTTTATGATCTTTGTTTTTTCACAAAGGTTTACTTTACAATGTTAGAAGAGTTTCTTTTTGTGCAAGTGATGATTGAGACTTCTTGTTGAGCCTAAGAATTGAACAGGATGTTTTTGGCTGACTGTCCTCGTCGTGAAGTAAGGAACTTACACACAAACTGCAACCCTGTTACTGCATGATTTTCCCCATAAATAAATCCCCTATTTCCTTAAATTATGATGCACAGGAAGAGACATTCCTTGTACTTTGGGCCATTGTGCAAAGTCAATAAAATGATTTTAGTCACATTGAACTGCTACTATTCTATGCTAGAAAATACTAATTCACATAAACCAGGGCTTTAAAAACAAATAAAATAAAATACAGTTTAACTGAATGAATGAATAAATAAATATTTACTGAAACTATGTCTGTGTACTGCACTGTAATACAGCTTAATTGGTGTTTTATTACTTTATTAACGTTCTTAGTTCTGAAAGTTACAGTGTGTTTTATAAAATGTATTTGGTGAAGCTGACTCCAAACTCTTTAAAACCAAGCAGCAGGCATCCAGTGAAGGCTCATCGATGCCCTCAGTCAGCGCAACTAAAGCAAAGTCATCTGAAGAGAGTAAAGACACAGACGCAGGATGAGAGCAGTGTTTGCTGGCGCTGCACAAACGTCTCTTCAGTGGCTGTGCTGATGGAGGTGAGAGGTCTCTGTGTTATATCCGTGCTGGAGTGACCTTGAGTCCTGGTGAAACACCTGATTTCTCCATTAAATCATAGCGAGCGGGTCACTCCGCGTCAGTCGGCCGAGAGGGGCGAGGGCTTTGTGTGGGGTCTGATCACGCCTGGCAGATCGTCTCTGTACATCACCTTTGATTAGAATTAATGAGCTGTCTCAGCTGCTGCAGAGCTCATTTCCAATCCATTTATCAGGCCGCGTGACCCGCCAGCCCGAACACCCTCAGTCGGGTCAGAACTCGCTTTACTGTTGCTCCAGAAACAGCGCACATAAAAACACACCGGGAACATCACGCACACATGCATCAGGACACATCATAATAATGTGCTGCTGTATTCCTCAAACATTTAACAAAACTTCAAAATCACCAGTCATATATGAGTAATACAGTCATTGAAAGACAGAAGGCAAAGTCAGAGCTCAGAAAGAAAGATGTTGAACAGAAAGAAAGCCTTATGACCATCTATAAAGACGGATTATAAATGAGTCTGAGTAAACGGCTAGAAAAAGCTAGAAAAAGTCAAGTTCAATGATGATACTCAACCTGAGGTCATAAACATTATATGCTTCATTATTATATGAGCTTTATATTCTACACACACACACACACACACACACACACACACATTACACTGTGTATACAAAAATATGAGTCTGAAGAAATTAAATATAACAAAGAAAGAAAACAAATAAAAAACACTATACCATGAGTGATGGCAAGGAAGAAAGAGTAATATATTTTTGTGTGTGAGAGCATTCATTTAAAGGAGATTTGATATTACATGCTTGTAGGAAGGCAATATTGGGTTGGGATATGTGCTTTTGAGTGTGTAAGAGCAGGAAAGCAGCAAAAATGAGTAAGGATGGCACTGAGTAAATCTGAAGTCAAGTACTGTAACACTGAAAACAAGAAACATTTATGCCTACTTGAACATTTAAACTAAAATGATGAATATAACATGTTAGTGTTCTGCTTTAATCGCAGCCTACTTGATTGCTTGGTTTCACTATAGAAATTAAACGGCCTTTCTTAAAAATAAATAAATAAATAAAATAAAATATCAAGATTCACTGTATATACAAAAAAATAAATAATAATAATAATATAACAAAACAAAAAACGATGGCATAATGGGTATCAGGGGCCTGTTTCATAAATCAGGTTTACCAAATAAGCCAGGATTATTTCAGTTAGTCTGTCTTGTTTTGAACCAAATCAACTGACAATAAACCTGGCTTATTTGGTAAACCTGCTTTATGAAACAGGCCCCAGATGTGGCTGAAACTGAACTCATTAGGGGTTTGTTAGTTTGGGACTGAATTCTGCTTTTGTATTTATTGATAAACCTGATAAATTAAATTCATTTATGGACAAAAAAAATCTGAAAAAAGATAATTAATTAATTAAAAGTTTTTGTTTACATAACATGTGTGTGTGCATTGTGTATATTTATTAAGTATATATGAATACAAACACATGCATGTATATAATTTAAGAAAAATGTGTTATATGTATATAAAATATAAGAATATACACATAAAAATGCATATACATGTAAATATTTTTAAAATATATACTGCATGTGTGTGTATTTAAATATACATAATAAATATACACAGTATACATAAAACTTATTTTGGATGCGATTAATCGTTTAACGGAGGCTTACCTAAGAACGACAGGCTCCTCTCTCGGAGTTTGTCTCGCAGCAGGTCCTCATGCTCCAGACCGATGGCACTGGGGGACTACAGTTAAGGACAAACTCCACACAACTTTAGTTCGTGCGCTCTCTTCTCATTCTCATGGGAGCTGAAGGGATGGTAAACTTTCACAAACCGTTTCTATGGTACCTGTGCTCGGTTGCCATGGAAACACTTTGACAGCTGGGCAGGGTTGCTGTGGCAACAGCAGAGGAATGTGTGTTTGTTGTAATATCAGGAGTGAACGTAGCATCACTCAACACAGGCCAACATTACAGTGATAGAGGGTTCTGAGGGGTTGCTAGGGTGTTGCTATGCTGTCTGTGTACCCAGGTATAGTATAATAGCATATATAACACATTCAGCAAAAACACAAAGGTGATGAAGTGCTGAAGAGTTGTGTTTGTAGGGTGTAACTGTTTGTAGGGTGTAACGGTCTGATGGGGCGGTTCTGCTTGGAGACTCGATGAACCCCCGCAGATGTACAGAGCGAATGAATGCTGACCCATGAAAAGAGATGGAGAAAGAGAGAAAGAGTGGAGGGACAGGGATGAGTGACCTCAGACAGAGAAACACTGTGACCCTTCACCCCCGACTACACACACACACACACACACACACACATAAAGAGTGATGAGTCTGAGACGCACATGTATCTACAACAGCACAAACCTGAACCTTACTGAGTATTTTAATCCTATAAAGATACTCTATCATATTATATTATTATATTAAAAATTGTAATAAGGCCTCTAAATGATCAACATGATCCGTCTTTGCTGTTAAACCTGTTTCACACTCAATCTCCTCCATGTCTTCTGTCGTCTGATTGAGTGTTTAATCCAGTAAAAGCTCTTTTAGTGTAATTGTAGAAACGTCCAGCTTCAGCTGCTGCTTCAGTGTCTTTTTCTGTCAAATCTTGACTGATTTTGATCAAGTAAAGGTCAGAATAACTGCAGTCATATTTCCAGATGAACTCTTACTGGACTGAAGCAGCTCAGCTTTACTTGATTCTCCATCAATCATTTTCTAGAAAAATCAGTGCGTCTCAAATCTGATCATCAGGATCTTTTGAGGAGCGTTTGTTTCCAGAAGCTTTACTTTCTCTGTTCCTCAGCGGAGGAATGATCTTCATCTCACATCTTCTGAGGAACGGTTATTTCTGCATCTCTCAATCAGCATTGCATTGCATTGCATTATATGTTTGGATCATTTTAATCTCAGCTTACTGTATATATGTATAGAGATTACAGACTTGGCTACTTATAAAACATACAAAACTGAGCAGAGAAATGTAGGTGAGTATCTTACTTCACGGCCAATATTAGCGATTATTGATCACTGCCTAAACAGTATGTCAGGCAGGACAAAAAACACACGAGAAGCGATGTGATAATACAATATCAAAAAGTCCAAAATTGCTGAAATTATCTGTCAGATTTACTGAATAGAAAGAGCTCAAATTGAAATAAATTACGATGATGAGGTGAAACAAAATCGTGTGCTAAAATATAATCCTGCACATGTGAGGAAATCAAACACACACACACACACACAGGAAGTAAGGGCTGTTTGACGGCATGATACAGACAGTGAACACTATAGATCTCACACACACACACACACACACTCTTTTATGTCAGGTGCAGCTCTGCACATCTCGTCCCTCTGAATAGCTCCTCGTCAATTTCAGGCTTAAAGTTTTATGGGAAGGATACTGTTTGATGCAGTCGACCAGCGGTCCATAACAGCAGTCATTTACTGTGCACTGAAAAGAGCGAAGAAATATTACAGTCAGGAGGGGACGGGCCCCTCAGCATCCATTGCAAACACCCATCATGCAGTGCAGCCCGCCACATGTCAGACTAGTGATGGATTCACACGAGAACATCTCAGAAACTAACACACAATCTCCCAGTGTTTCACTGAGCACTATATAATTAGCATAAAGAATATTACAAGAACACCAAACAACGAATATGAAAACAGAAAAATTGGGGTTTGTTGCTTACACAAAATGATCACATGACTTCAGAAGACTGAATATAGAGCATGATACCGTATAGTTTATAGATCTGATCCCAGTCTGCTTGCACGGTAAAGAGCAGCGTGAACATTCTGCTAAACATCTTAGATGGTACCTGCTCGACGTGCTTGGCTAACAGCAGGTCTGGTATTGAGTACGGCTCGCGCAGCATGTTGTTGAGGATGTGTCTGGAAGCTGCTGATGGAGAGAGAAGAGTGAGCAGGAACACACTGTAAAAAATGCACACGACACCTTTTGAGTCTCAAACACTAAAAACACTATATTCTTGAAACGACATAAAAACCCTTGACAGACCAACAAAATTACCCCAAATGTTGTCCCAACTAGTCAAACACAGTTGTCTGAACAAAGAATTTCATTCTGTTCATTCGTCATCGTCACGCCAAAAAACAACCAACATCACTGATATTTAATGCTGTTGAATGTTTTGTTTGCACTTTATCAGAACTACCTCCTATCTACTGAACAGCAAGATGTTAAACTTGTGTTTAAAGAAAACATATCAAAAGGGTCACATAATTTAATGTTTTATTTTATGTTGCAGGGCCTGCCATCTTGTGTTTTTGGCTTGTTGTTTCTGATTGCACTTTAACCCCAAGGGGGAAATCCAGATCAAATCCCAGAAGGGAAAACCAAAACAAGATGAAGTTAAAACTTGTTTTGAACAATTTCTTTGTCATCGGCAGATTGATTATAAGTAGGGAGAAAGAATCGATTTAAATGGTAAATCGGGGATTTTTTCTTAGGCCACATCACCCAGCCCTAGTTGATTGCCTCCGTTCTTGAGGTTTGTGTGTCTAGTTTTGAGGCCTAGAGTATGTTCAAGCACTTATATCCAATAGCATTGTCTTGGAAGTTGTTTTACAAAGTAGGGATGTTCATTTCGGTTATTTTTCCTAACCGACAACCAAAGCTTGTTAACCAATTACTAACCGCTAACCGACAAAATTATTTTAAATTAGAACTGAATTAAATTAGAAAGAATAAGTGTCTGTGACCCATTAAAAATACTAACATTTGTTTTCCGGGGATTCATTTTACATGCGCAAAAAGCAGCAAACAACAGAACATGAGGATGTTCATATCACATCACGCCTGCAGCACTTCTGCGAGCAGAGAAAAACACAATAAAGCTAGGCGCTATATATATATATACACAGTATATATGAAATTAAATCCACATTTCTATGAAATCCTTTTTTAAAGCAAAAGTAAAGTGCAGCACAGAGTACAAGAAGCACGTGTCCATCTCATAATCATCTAAATCAGTTCAGTATTATAGTGTGAGAAAGACAACATATCCACCTGTTCTAGTCTAATAATAATAACATTATCATCTAATAACACTTTTTAAAGGAGCATTTACCAGAAATATTATTTACCAGAATTTATTTAGCTAAAAAATCTTTTTTTTATTTATAAAATCAATGAATTGGAGATGCTTTTTATTATTAAACTTTAATGGAAGAATTAAAATGGAATCCAGAAAGTAATGGAAAACAGAATTTGGTACAGATACAACTGTAAAACTCAATTAATTAGACTTTCTGATTAATACAATTTAAAAAACTGAATTTGGAAATAAAACGGATTTCATAGGGCCCTATAATTATCATTATTATTTTTTTTTTGTGGAAATAAAAATGGATTTAAGTGAACAATAGCTTTTAAAATGACTTAAAGTGCATATATAATAGCAATGATGCAATAATAATTAGTTCAAATAAAGTATCAAAAGCAAGAAATCATATGGTTTTATTGAACAAAACTGTTAAATGCATAATGAATTATAAACAACAGAGCTAATGTAGATTACGCATCACAACAAAGACCTGCAGGAGCGCCGACGGCCGGATGATTATTATTACACATCATTACTGTTTAATATTGACCAAGCACCGTTTAATTCAAACGTACTCTTAATCTTTAATATTTGTCCATCTCTTTAGGACAGAAATGCTATAGCTGCTGTAATTATATGAATATGTGGAGATCTATCCGTGTAACTCAGAGTGAGGGGTTGAGCTTTTATTTTGTAATCGTGATGTATTCTCCTTGAGTGTTTGAGTAGATTTATTAATGATTTACCTCACAAATCTGATGAAATGGCGCACGTTGTGTTCCCAGATGAAGGTTATAATAAACCCAAACTCACAACAGCATGCAGAGATGAGTTTGAGACGCTCCACATGTAAATAATATCAGTTTCTGTCGATCTTAACCTACACGCATGTAAATAATTAAAGAGCATATACTGTGTTAGAACTGCATCGCATATCATTATTTAATTAAATCATAGCGTTTGTGCTTAATTATGATTTTTAAATGGGTTTAATATATCACGCAGCTTTTTAAAATAGTCTAAAAATGTGTTTTATGGATTCTCGTCCGTGAAATGCGTCACTTCCGGTAGTCGACGCGAGCAAAATGAAGTCGACGATTTTTAAAAACCGACGAATCGCGACAGCCCTAATATATATATATATTATAATGAATAAATAGGCCTATAAAATAAATATATTTTCGCTTAAATGATAATTTAAGAAAACGAAAGAAAAGCTGTGCAACAAGTAGCCTATGCTGTGTGAAAGGAAGCCAGACGGCAGAAAGCGGCATCCTATCTCTTTAGGCTTATTTTACAAAAGCGCAAAGATTTGTTTTTATTGTGAATGTACACAAATAAAAGCAAACCTTTTACAATTCCCATTATCTTCATGACTAAAAGGAGTATTTGCTTCTGCTGTTAAAAGGGGAATAATAAATCAAGTGATAGCACCAGCGCCGCATGCATTCTACCTTGACAATGCACTTCATTATCATTATAAAAAACAGTCAGTCAAACATGTGGAAAAACACACAGCTCAGTTTAATATGTAGTAAAATCTGTGCCGTTAAGCGTTATCACCGTACCGCCGTGGAGTTATGCAAAGCTTTTAGTTTTCCGTGGATAGTGGAACGCGAGTGGCCTACATAAAAGGTAAATAATATTTTGACATTCAAATACATCACGAATACGGAAACATTTGATTTTGTGTCGAACGAGAGAACCAACATTGGTTTCGGTTTCGTTTTAGCCTAAATTAATTTGTTTTGGTTTGTCTAAAACAAAGACAGTGTTTTCTGCATATTCGACTAAGTTAACAAAAATAACTTTATTGAAAAATTAGTCTCCTCCGCGTCACCCTGTAGCACCATTTTGGAGAGTATCACATACATAAACAATGTATGCAACGTATGTGCGCGGATACGTTGTTTCGGTTCAAATCAAAGCGTAAACAACAAACAGCGTATCTGCGTACAGTGCTGCTGACACAGAACAGCATATGTTATGTATTTCATACTCTCCAAAATGGTGCTATAGGGTGATGTGGAGGAGACGAATTGTTGAATAAAGTCTTTATTTTTGTTTTCTTTGCACACAAAAAGTATTCTCATAGCTTCGTAAAATTACGGTGAGGCCTTGTTCAGCTCAAATAGATAGTGATGAGAAATAAATGAGTCAACTATAATGCAAGTCAAAGTTTGTGTCATCATTTTGATTTTCAAGACTTTTTTTTCAGTGAGCTCTGCAATTGTAGCTTTATTGTAGCTATGTGTAAATGACCTCTGTTATTATTGGCTGACCTCTAAATCTCCAACCTGAGAAGGCTAGACCAAGACTAGACCCCTCAAGGTCCAGATCAACACACGGTTACAAAATGAGGGTGCCTATTCAAATAAACTTAAACGGAGAAATGTTGGCACATTCGTTTCAAAAACTGTGCAGTAGATCTGTTAAATTGGCCATGTATTCTGACGATCAATAATCTTTAATTACACACTCTTAAAAATAAAGGGTGTTTTCACAGAAATGCAGAAGAAGAACAATTTTAGACTCCTTTCAGCAAACAGTTCTTCAAAGAACCATTGTTTTCTCTGCAATTAACACTTCAATAAGCTAAAGAACCTTATTTCTCTATAGAAGACCTCCTGTGGAATGGAAAGGTCCCTTGAATGTTAAAGGTTCTTCATGGAACCATAAACGCCAATAAAGAACATTTATTGTTAAAGGGTTAGGGTATGCTTTTTCACGTTTTGAATGTTAGTCAGTGTGTATAGTGTATGTTTGGGCATAAAACGATCTACAAAGTTACAAATCTCAAAGTCCACTCCAAAGGGAGATATTTTGTTTTTAAAAAATCTCTTTCTACAACGAACGGCTCGCTTGGACTACAAAGATGTTTTCCTGTATTTGTGACATCACAAATTGTAAATGCCACCTATGGAAATTTGAATTGTTGGTGGCTGGGGAGAACGCTTGAGCACTGCACGTTTCATAATCGAACCCCGGTGCGGGTGTTTTTATATCACTGTATTTCTGATGGAAACCAGCTGTTTTCAGAAAATGTTGGATGTCATTTTCATTTCGTCTTGCATGTAATGCCTGATAAAGCAGCGTTTGTGAGCAGAGCTCTGCTTTGTGTACAGCGTTACCGGTGAAACCTCTCTCTCTCACTCCAACAGCGCCTCCTGCTGGCAGAGAATTCATTTGCATAAAGAAAGAGTAACTCTGTGGGTATAAATAAATTCAACTGTATAACAGTTTCACTATGTTATAATGTTAGAATTAAAGAACAAAGAACTTGCTGTTCTGGCAAGGGGCAGGGCAGTACTGAAACACCGTCTAAGCTGTTCGCCAATCACAATACACTGGGACAGCTAACCAATCACAACACATTCCGTTATTTGGAAGGCAGGCCTTTATCAAACTCTGAACTAATCGAGCCTAATTCCTAATTAACTAATTCTCGCAATTGACTTTTTCTCAGAATTGTGACTGTCAATTGCGAGTAATAAAGTCAGAATTGTGAGATATAAACTCGCAATTCTGAGAACATATCAGCCCCCCCCCCCCCCCCCCCCTCAAAACTGGACTTTATCTCGCATTGTGAGTTTATATCTCGCAGTTCTGAGAAAAAGTCAGAATTGTGAGATAAAAAGTCGCAATAATCTTTTTTTTTTTTTTTGCAATGGATTAATTAATATGCACTGGACTCAGTGCATGGTTTCTGTGCGTGATTAATTTTTAGGATGACGAATATGAAAAAAAAATTGTGCTGTCAAACCATTAATCGTGATTTATTTTGTATGCGATTAAAGTTTTTATTTACATAATATATCTGTGTGTACTATGTATATTTATTATGCATATATAAATACACACATACAGTATATATTTTGAAAATATTTACATGTATATATTTATATTCATATAATTTATAGTATATATAAATATATTTAATAAAATGTAAATGTTTTCTTAAATATATACATGCATGGGTGTCTAATATATATACACACACACACACATAATAAATATACACAGTACACACACATATATCCTATGTGAACAAAAACTTTTATTTTGGATGTGATTAATCGCGATTAATTGTTTGACAGAACTAGAAAAAAAACGCATACAAAAATGTTGGATCTTAAAGGCAATTGCACATTTTCCGAAATTTTCATATGTGTTTTTAATTTTTTTCATATTTGTCATCCTTTCCAATCAAAATGCTTGCTACGAATGCGAAAAGGCAGAAAATCAAACCTGATCCTAATTGTTTTATGATGGACGAACGTTTCGGAGGCAGTGTTTCATGAGGTTGTGTTTATTTTTTAACGTGCAAATATTTCGGACAAAAATGTTGGACTCAGTGTGCAAAGACCTTAAGACTGGAGCTCTTTAGGCTCTCGTTACACACCCCTGTCATCGGCATCCATCCGCACACAAACACACAATCCTCCCTCACCGGCCTCTCTCTGTCGTAACATCAAAACCCTGCTGGAGAAGAACAAACGCTTGCTCTTATCTTTTTTATCCTCCTGCTGAAAGAGGACGTGAGGAAGAGAGAACAAAGCCAAGTCAGCAGTCCTCTGCACCGGCGGCGCCTTGTTTTTCAGCTCATTTTTCTCCCAGATTGCTACCTTCACACGCAGATCCATACGCTGCTCCGGCGCTCCGCTCTGCAATGAACAGAGCTATATTTCCCCTTGAGTTAGGACACCTCGTGACAAATGATAATGGATAATCAATAAAGCAGGAAATATGAGGCCGCAAACTTTATGAAGCCGGGAGACATATTACTCCCCAACAACACTCGTTTCCCTTAACAAAGTCACTACGCCGCTGCGCCTAATAATCTGAGGGAAAATCAAAGAAGCCGCAACCACATCAGCAATATTGGCAACTTATTCCACTTTAATGGCATTTTGATTGATTTTTTCCTCTTAATGGTACTTTTATAGATTTGATGCTGGTCCTGCAAAACAGCAGTGTGTAATAGAGCTCCCCGAAGGCAAGCAGCAGCCATTAAGGGCCTTGTCTTACCAGGACTCGTAATTGGAGGTTGACCACCATCGCATTTCACACATCACACAACACCACCTGCCTCAAATGGCCGGCGCGTCCATCCGTCCGTCCCAGGGCCGTTTCCTCCATTTTCTGAGCAATGGGGTTAAGAAGAGTCGTAAAAAGAGGGTGACCTTGCGGCTGACATTGTGGGGTTTCAGCCAAGCACTGACCTGATGAAAATGGAGGCCAGAGAGCTAATAAATCAGGCCGCTTTTAAAATGAGTTTACTCTAACGCTCATTCATCACGGCCCGTAATGCCATTTACAGCGGCGGATCCGCAGCGCGCAAACAGCGCAGTAAATAACAACAGAGCCGAAGATGCGCACACGTTGCCGCATGCATTTATTAAAGACGCCTCCGCTCGACACTGTAAACACACCGCGAATTTAATGCAATTGTCCCGAATTTAATGTTTATGTGTCGACATAAATTCTGACAGAGGCGTCCTTATCTGAGGAGGGAAATATTAAAGAGGAAAGACGCCCTCCGCCGGGAGTTGTTCAGGAGCAGGGAAGCGCTGTTTACCAAAAACACAGCCACCTTTAACAACCCCTGATGAAATGACGAATGGGGCAGCAGAAAGCCGGCACAACCTCGTCTCGCCATTATCAGACTCTGAAGAAGCGGACAGAAGCTCATTAGAAGGCAGCGTGCATCGAGGGTCGATCGTCGTAAAGAAAATATAACGAATGACAATCGTTATCGCCCCTGACGCTGATGAGCTCCAGAGTTTGTTTATTAATTAAAAACCCTTCTTCTTACGGTTATAATAAAGACGCCCCCTCCTCCTCGGCGCCCCGTGAACGCCGTCGTACATCAAACTTCATGATGCGCACGAGAGGCGCTGGCTGATAATGCGCCCCTGCTAAAGCTGATTTTCCATGATGAATCTGGGAGCATATAAATTGGCTAATATCTAAAAACATTTACAGATACTAGAGGAATTGACTACTTGCGGGCCGTGATGGATGAGGCTGTTAGACGCCAGAGGACAGCTCTGCAAATCTCTGCGGCTGCCTAAAGCCCTCATTTGATTTTCATATTTACTTCTTTAAACCCATCCTCCTCTCACATGAGGAGCAGCGGCGCTCGTGTTAGTTTCCTCCGCCTCTGGTGCGCTGGAGATCGGCGGTGATGTGCTGGGGCTCCCAGCAGGGTTAGTGGGGCAGAACTGATCTTCCTCCGTCTGATTGTGTCTGATAGCAGGGCTGCAGCTCGGCCCGTCTCGGAGCTCCACGACTATGCTCGGCGCTAGTAATTAGTATACTTGTCAAGGCGACTGCTTACCTCACCCGCTAATGAAGAGCCTGCATCTCAGTATTCAAAGGCCAGATTCATCCGCCTGATGCACTTACCTTCACCGAGATCTGCCTTTGTTGCAGGGATGGGCATGAGTACTGGACCACTCGAAAGAGACGGTCAATCAAAACAATGATTTCTTTTTCTAATTGGTTAAGGTGGCATTTTGGACACCCTATAAATTATTGTAATTGGTAAAAAAGACTAAAAATGCTGCAGCAAATATCTGTTAATTTGTTAAGCTTCCTTACTATTCACTCTTAAAAATAAAGGTGCTTCACAGTGCCATAGAAGAACCTTTTAGTCTAAATGGTTCCATAAAGAACCTTTAACATCTGAAGAACCTTTCTGTTTCACAAAAGCTTTTTGGCTAAAGAAGTTTCTTCAGATTATAAAAAGATAAGAAATAGAATCTAAAATGGTTCTTCTATGGCATCGCTGTGTAGAACCTTTTAAGCACCTTTATTTTTAAGCGTGTATGGTGATTCTTTTAATAGAAAAATAAAAATGTATCTTATAATATACAGTGAAGAAACAACAACCAAAATCCCCTGTGTGGGAGCTCACATTTGATGTTTTTTTTTCACTGAAATTACTGTTTGTTCTTAGTTTTGTTTTTGTTGTTTTTTATCAATTACTATTTGCATTAAGGTTTTAGGCTTCATCTTATGTTGTTAATTGAATGTTTATTGCATAGTGTTGTGTGTTACCATGATGGTATTACACTCTGCACCTTCTAGTTAGTCTTCAGCTCAGCTTGTGGAAAGCTACTTATGACGAACTCTTGTGATGAATCTTCATGTGTCTTTCTCTTTATCGTGTGTTTTTATTGTCAGTGTACAATAAAGTTGCAAAACTGATTTTAGTACTTCAGTAGGTTGGTATATTAACATTACATCAGTTTATGTCATACTTTTTTCCTTTTTACTGTAAATTTAAGATATGTGAAAACTAAAATGTTGCTACTGTATTTTTTACAGTAAAGATATGGCAACCACACTGCTGTTTTTACATTTCTCATATTATTTTTAACAGTGTATCTCACACCAGAGAGCTAAAGTGAAACCATGGCTTTGAAAGCCTGCACTGATGCCTGGAATCACTCTGAAAATGAAAACACAGTGTGAAGTGCCAATCTGTAAACTGTAATATTACATTGATGTTGTATACTATATACCGTATTATTCTCATATGGGATGTGTTTGAGCAACTAACCTGCTACCAAAAGCGCTTAAGTTTATCAGTGTTTATATCACTTTCGGCTCTTGCAGCTCAAACAGCAATAACGGACTATGACTTGGATGGTCATATACATAATATTATAATGAGAACACAACTGTAATATAAAGTTGTTAGTTGTTAAAGTTCACTTGTGCAATCTCATCCTTTTTGTGCAGATGTACGTTGTACTTTGTATGTTTATGTTGTACATCTCTCTCACATAAGATGGGTTTGGTTGAATCAGCCTTAACTCACTCAGCTCAAACAGCAACGCTCAACATTACAGAATATGATTGTGTTATCTGAAATAATCCTATTCCTGTTTCTTTTCCAAAATCTTTGATGCATTATTTATAATAACTAGCGGTGTTATTTCTCTAATATCGTTTTCATAAACAGTATGGTTTAATTATGTGCATGTGAAGTCTAAAATGGGCAGATTGATGGTCAACTCATCAAACTGGTGCCCATCTAATAATCACATAATGTGGAAGAGAAATGGAAAAACAATCTGACTTTAAAAGGTGCAGCTAAAATGAGCACTGCTTCTGTCAGTCATCCACAGCCATCAGCGCAGGAACTATTCACTGGATATCCAGGCACAAATGCCTTTAAAGAAATGAAAAGCTATTGTGAATAGAGCCAGAATGTAACAATAATCTCATTTAAACACGAGGTGTCCAGCCCAGAGCCACAAAACACCAAAGAGACTGGAGTAAAATCGCAGGAACGCCCAGCAGTGCTTTCTAGGAAAGTCTGGCGTTCAGAAGATCCCCTCCCAGACGTCTGCAGGAGAGGAAGGATTATAGATGTTGATATCATATTCGATATGTGCTGAAAATGCCCTGAACATATTGATTTATTTACATGCGCATCCATCTGGCCCGCGCGCCGCTGGAGCGGTCTGGGGAAAACACGGACACAACACTCACAAGAGAAAAGACTTCAGAAACAATCTCAAACTCTCTATTGATCCCGCTGAAGTGAGTGGATATATTCAGCCGTCCCAAAGGCACAATTTCTGCGTCTCTTAAATGCAAACAGGGAAGAAAGGAATGAAAGAAAATAAAAGATGGTGGTGTGCGAGGGCCGTGGCTGGCGTATATGAGGCTATTGATCCGTGCACTGGCTGGAAACGCTGGGCGAGCCGGGAATGATGGATGCGCTTGCCGATAGCGCCGGACAAACCTGTTAGCTAATTGCCAGCAAAGACAATTACCTAGGCATTGTTTGATGAAAGCAACACATTACAAAAGTCTAATATTCACACAGGGAGATTCAGTAATTGAAGGAGTTCAGTGCCGCGGGACAGCCGGGTCATTGGAGGAGAAGACGGCGTGTCAAAATACACGTCACTTCCATTAGAATCGGAGCTGGGCTAGTGCGGTCATGTGATGCTAACACTACAGAGAACAGAAAACACCTCAGACCGAAGGAGATCAATTCCTCTCACACTATAAGAACTGAACCAATAAAAGCATTGTCCTTTAATTACATATATTCAGCTCATTTTCTAAACACCTCACAAATGTACACTGTAAGAATAAGTGCAATTTTAATTGTAAAATTTTGTAAAAACGCTACAAACCCCCCCCCCCCCCCCCCCCAAAAAACCCGGTTTATAGGTTAACAGTAAGTTCCCGTACTATATACAGATCTAACCAGACATTTCATTTAATTTTACAGTAAAATGCTGTTAATTGTGAATAAAAAATAAAACAATAAAAAAAACGTGCCCTTTTTAGACTTGCACTCTATTCATGCTTCTCTATTCTTTTTATTTTTATTTATTATACAATTAACAAAAGCAAGAAGGTCTCTAACACCAGCTTGCTCTATTTTTCTATTCTATCCGTTTTCTTTTTATTATATAATTAAAAAACCTTGCAACATGTACTGCGTTAAGCTAACTGACTTGTTATAGCACTTGCATATTATATTGGTTTTGTTTGCTTCCATTGTCCTCATTTGTAAGTCACTTTGGATAAAAGTGTCTGCTAAATGACTAAATGTAATGTAAATGTAATTGTACCGTTTTTAGAAGTAAAAAAGAACAAATCAATGTATAATTTACTGTCAAAATCTGTAAACTGATATTCCCAGAATTCCCTGCGTGACACATTTGAAAGTATTTTGTTTAAATATTCATGTTTTTTTAACAGTTTTTGCTATCAGTTATGTACATTTGGGCTTTATGTTACATCTTCTGTTATTTAATGAAAGTTTACTGCATTATTTAAGTATCATGTGTGTTACCATGATGGTGTTTAGTGTTTGCATGAATGACTCTGTGCAGCTTCTATATATTAGTCTATACTTCTGCTTGTGGTGAAGCTACTTGTGATGAGCTTTGATTCTTCATGTGGCTTTCTCTTATACCACCTGCATTATTATGGTGGTTTTCAGTATATGTTAAAGGTACAAAACAGACTTTAATAGCAGTGTGTGCTGTTGGATTTACTGGTGTACATTCAAATTAATTTACAGTTTTATACTCTTTTTGTTTTGGGCCGTAAATGATTGTACAGTGTTTCTGTATTTTAATAAAAAATTATTCTGGCAACCACAGCTGCCAAAATTATTTTGTAAAAACTACAGTTCCCCCCCTTGCAGTGTATCATCACACATTTTAAACCACCAACAAAACATGTTTATCATTCTGAATTGTTGTCTGATATGGACACTGCAATTCTCAGTTATGGACAACCTGGGTTATTACAGCTAAATAAAACTAAAACATAACAAAACATTTGTTAACAAAACATGTTATTTTTTATTACTTAAAAAAAATAATGTTAACTAAATATATATATAATAATAATAAATATATAATAATCAGTTAGATGTCAAAGTAACATTTCTCATTTATTTTACCTCGATGTACTAAAATAGCTAAAAATGAAATAAAAATGAATAAAAACTAATAAAACTGACAAAACTATTAACTAAAATTACAATGAAAAGGGAAAAAATATATAAAAATATAATGTGAAATATTAATAAAACTATAATAGTATCTCAGTGGTACTAAAAGAACACTGTGGACAATATATTTAGATAAATATAGAATTATAAGTAACACTTTATTTTAAGGTGTCCTTGTTACACGTTACATGTACTTACTATTATAATAACAATAAATGATGCTTAATTGCATGCACGTAACCCTAAGCCAAACCCTAACCATATAGTAAGTACATGTAGTTAATTAATATTACTCAGTGCTTAAGTGTATAATTACACTGTAATAAAGTGTAACCGAATTATAGTCAAAAGCTGCTCACTGCGTATGTGTCCCTACAAAAAGAAATGTAAATTCTCTATTTTTTAGTATTATTTATTTTTTACGCTGAAGCCAGAAGTAGATGAACTGTGCATCACTGGCATCTTTGTTTTCAGAATGTGTGCAGAAATTCTACCTTTGTGAGATTTCACTGAACATAACTAACAAGAAAGATTACATTCATTAATATGGTCTTTGATTTTATCCTGATTTTGGCCTGTCATGTAATTGGGTTGAGAAGACTGAGTCTGTAACAGCTTCCACATTTGTCTGACTAACTAGTTTGACTTGAGATGACCCACTTCAGGATAACGATGCTTCACTGGTTAACTCTGGCTGGTGTGACGAGGTTGAGCATAGTTTGACTGACTCAATAATGTGATTTCAATCACTCCTCTTGTATGATTGCAGTAAAACGTTTTTCAAAATAACAGTTTATTTTGATAGTCCACTTTAGACATTCTACTAACAGTAAGTAACTTAACTACATATCAACTAGCAGTTATTATAGTATTAGTAGACGGTCTGCTTAATATCTTCTAACACTTTATTTTGATGAACACACCATACTGACTATGAGAAACTTTGCAAGTATATGTCAACTTATTCTACTAACCCTAAACCTACCCTAACAGTGTACTCTGAGTTAGTAGACATGTAGTTGCAAATTAATGAGAATTAGTTGACAAGTAGATACAAAGTTACTTATATTTAGTAGAATGTCTAAAGTGGACTCGAAATAAAGTGTAACCAGTTTTTCTTGTAAATCACTGTAATGCAGATATCAGTGTTTCTTCCCTATAGTAAAAAATAAGTGTACTAAAATGTATTTGAAATATATATTTCATGATAAGTATGCTACAAATAAATGTGCATATTTATGTACTTACTAAAAATATTTATTTCTGGTATACTAAACTGGTATACCTTAAAGTCTGCTAACTAATTTTGTTCTTAATGCACTTTAATTGCGTGGAAGTATAGTACTAATGTCCAACTAAAGATTATGTCAGTAAATATGTTAATAGATTTGAACTGTACTTAGTATGAAATAAATGCATTTTAAATATATCACTTTTTTTGCTAGGGTTAGAAAGCTTGGTCACCATTTATATTGGGGTATATTTTTAACTACTATGTACTTGCATAAATGATAAGTACAATGTATTTATTCTGCACAAGCACTGCTATTAAGGTTGGATATGGGTGAGTTTATGGACATGTTTAGTGGTATGGGTTGGTTTAAGGGTGGGTTAAGAGGTATGTGTAGGTGTAATCATAGGTGTAACTACAGAACTTAATTACAGATTGCAGGTATTTTTAAATGCAAGTACAACATAATAACATGTATGTGCATGTGCATTAAAAACAAGTGCATAAATGTTAGTGCACAGTAGTTGGAAGACACTTCACACAAAGTTTGTCCAGAAGCTCATTATACTTAATGAATCAACACTAACAAGTCTGAGAGATTGAAATATTATCGGATATTCTCCCTAAATTTTTTTATGGTAGGTTACAAAAGTAATGAAGAATTGTCGACAGAGTGTGTGGTGCTGTACAGTGTTAGCGCTTCAATCGGCTTCATCAGAGTGATGATACGCCATAACTAAACAGATCCGGCTGTGTGTTTGCCACAGCATCAGGTCAGTGAAGCCTTGTGATTTATAATGAGTTTCCAGCAGACTGAGGGTGGGCTACGTCACACAGTATTGCCTTGTTCTACACACGGCAGGAGTGCTTTGACAAGCGGTGGATAACAGCGCTCCAAAGCAATCACACGCTTGACTTTGACATACGAGTGCATGCATGCACTGGAATCTCTCTGTTGATTAAATCCAGCAAACGTGTCTCTGACGCACTGTGTGTGTGTGTGTGTGTGTGTGTGTGAGCAGATAGGAAGATGGCGGACGCTATGTGGGTCTGTATTCACTGAATGCTCAAAGGACAAGCGTCGTCCACTTCTACTGAAATCCAGCTGCTAAAAACTACAGAAACACACTGATCACACACACACACACACACACACACACACACACTCACACACACACACACACACACACACACACACAAGTGTATCTTTCAGGAGCAAAGCTGAGGTCTCCATCTTTACTCCAGTGCATTATAAAGTCTGGAAGCATTAAGAGACAAAACAGTTCAGATTTATTGTTTTGGCCATCAACCATAACACAGCAGTAATTATCTTTAAATGGCACTGAATTTATTGCGCCTATTAATGCAAGCTTGTTTTTTGCATTAGCATTAATTTATGAAATCAATATTTCAGATTTTAAACAAAATAATCTTTTGTTTGCTAGATAGTTTGTTGGAAATGTGCAATAAAGAAATATCTAATTTGCTTAATTTGCACACAAATGACTAGCCTATTATTTTGGCAATCACAACAATAATCATCAAATATTGATATTGGCTAAAATGTCTATATTGGTGCTCAAAGACACACTACTCCACACACACTGATACATATAAAGATATATTTTCTCCTGTACATGCAATGCTGGATACTGATGAACCAATAATGACATTCTGCATGATACCAATAAGATCACTTTTTATGTTTTGGAAATTAACTGATAAATGACCAATATTACCATCATATTTTGTCAAAATTAATAACTAACCAAATATCTAACTAACTAATATGAAAATATAAAATTAAATTAGTATGCTACAAATAAATGCACGCATAACAACAGTATGTACATTATAAAAATTGGATGACTCTTATTTCCCACTATAGATAAAAGTCTCCTGTTTGAACAAGGAATAATAATAATAATAATAATAATAATCACTGTCATAAATTTGGTGTAGGATTTTACTTTGAAGCAGTTTTCACTCAGAAATTAATGGTAAATTTCACAAAAGGTAACACACTGAATTAAAAATGAAATTTTAAAGTGTCTTTTCTTGTATAAAGAACTCCAATAATACTTGTTTTATTAAAGCATACAATTAAAAATGAATTTACTAAAAACTATAATAGTATTTTG
This sequence comes from Barbus barbus, assembly GCF_936440315.1. NCBI lineage: Eukaryota > Metazoa > Chordata > Actinopteri > Cypriniformes > Cyprinidae > Barbus > Barbus barbus. The sequence goes on from NC_136758.1 coordinate 1,057,391, forward strand.
AGTATACTAAAATAACACTGTGGCAATATATTTGAATATAAGCTATATAACAGCTGCCAACTGCGCATATGCTCCTCAAATTCAATAAACGACTACAAAATTGAAGATTGACTCTGAAACTATTTTCACTTAGACACTGCAAGTAAATTTGAAAAAGAAAAGGAATTGGTATTTTCTTTTAAGACATACTCCAATAATCTTCGTTTGACTTGCAAATGCTAAAAATCATGTTACAGTGAGGAGAGATCAAGCCAATGAAACAGATTAGTTGCGTTTATACAAGAAACAGAAAGAACAGAAAATGTCAATAAATATGAGATGAAATAACCGATCAGCTCTCACCATTGATCAGCACAGATAAATGCTCTGCAGGGTGTGTGTCTGATGCAGTGAGAGTGAGCAGGAGAACAGGCCCAGAATAAATGGAGGGTTATAAATAACACAGCAGTTAAGTGGCGGGTGGCCTACAGGACACTTAATTGCCCCTCATGTGCCGCAGGTAATGCTGTCTCTCATTAGGAAATAAACACCTCTACTCACGGACTGAAGCCTCGCGCTCCTCCAGAAAACACTCCACGATCAGACGGGCCAGGAGAGCCGGAGACAGGTCCACCTGACAGAGACACACACACACACACACACCTGCATTCACTGATCATCAGTACTCAATGTGTAATCGATCGACCTGCTTCAGCACACACTCAGACGCCTTCATCTGCTCGAATGCATCCAACAACGCCATCATTTGAAATTAATGGAATGAGTTTACATTCAATTCACTGTAGTTAAAAACAAATAACAGCGAGAACTATCATTAGTCACTTTAAAAAGCATATCAGTTTTGTGTGTCACATATTTTAACATCATAACAGCTGATATAAATCAAATTTTAATTTGAAAGATATTATTTAATAATACTTCCTTCCTAAAGTGCATCTCCTGTTGTCTCTCATCAGAATCCAGCCACATATTTGTTTAGATCTGTTTTGTCTTGTAAACGCTGCTTGATCTGTGCAGATTTCTCTCCTGATTCAGACCAGAACACTTTTTCACTGGAGGAAGAGTTATTATGGATTATGGACTGGTATTGTAGTTAAAAACGTCTTAATGCTGGATGTGTTTCATCTTTTGTCTTCTCCAGATGTTAACTGATGGACTGGAGTGGTGTGGATTATTGTGATGTTTTTATCAGCTGTTTAAACTCTCATTCTGACGGCACCCATTCACTGCAGAGCATTCATTGCTGAGACACTGATGCAGAGACACATTGCTACAAACCTGATGAACAAACAAACTCATCCTCATCTCAGAGGAACTGATGGTGAGCACCTTTTCACTTGTGACTGAACTACTGCTTTAAGTTTAAAGTAACCCACAGGTAGACTGACTGTTGATGGTGTTTAATGAGTGCTGTGAGGTCTGACTCACTACAGCAGCTGAACAGAAACAGAAGTCATTATTAGACGGCGTGAACGCTCCAGAGCTGACACTGAATAATGACGTCTGCGTGAGGTTCCCCGCCTCATTCAGGTGCTCATCCTCATCGTTTTCAAATTAATCATGAGCGGATCTCTCGTCTGAAACATGTGAGTAACGTTTATGACGCTCCAATCACATTCATCACTCTTTAATCAGGTTAAATAACTGACCCTGGACTGGATTCACGGGAGTTTGTGTGTCAGATCTCAGACGAGCAATGGGCTCGAATTCTCATCAGTTTTTATGGTGTAGCTCAGATGGCGATATATATTGTGCCATAAAGCGCTATGACTGTAGCAATTAGCGGCGAGCGGAGCGCCATGAGAGCACAGCGTAAATGTGAAGTAGCGCATTAAACTGAGTCATGAGACACTTATGAGGAAGAGCGTTCAGATCCTTCAACAACAAACTGTACGTCAGTTCAGCCCATTCACAAACAGCTCTCGTGCTCCCTCGTACATCACAGACATAACTATAGGGATTTAACCATATCAAAATCTCACGATACCATCATTTCGCGATAAGTCCACAATACAATATTTATTGCAATATTAAAAAAAAGAGACAAATTATTATATCTAATGCACTTTGAGAATTCAAAATTAAGACCTCCAACCCATGTTCCTTAACTAAGAAAACTTCAGTCAGAAAAAAGTCAGTGAATTGACTTGTAGCTGAACTTTAAAGAGGACTCAACCCTGTTTTTATTTGTGATATACTCTCAGTCTAAACTACATCCACACTGCTGTTTTAGGAAGACAGACTAATTAGAATAGAATACTAATAATGACAATGACAGTAATAGCCATACATTGTAAAACAATTGCACTGTAATATAAATGAAAATTAATATTTCATAGGTTGCATATATTATTTTTGCTTTACACAAAAGTAGGGAAATTACAATACTTCTTTCTTAATTTCTACACTTGAAAGATATATTTTGAGTTTGGACTGCATTTAAACCGCTAGCGGTCAGCAATTCATACTGCGCTTTAAGCTTTTATGTTGACGGAAACCTCCAGCTTCAGTGAAAACATGCTCACAAAAACACATTCGTTTGACAGATACTGTGCCAAAGCATAATGGCCCAAAACACAAATTTACAGACCTTTTATGTCAGAATAAGAAGTTTAAATATATATGTAATTATTAAGAAATAAAATAAAATAAAGCACAATAAAGCAAAAAATAAATAAATATAATAGAATAAAGCATGCATTTGGGAGAAGATAGGTTTCATGGTTCCTGCAGTAATGAATGGAGGCTGTATCATTATTTCTCATGAGATCAGTGTGAGTAAACGCTGCTCTCTGATGATGACAGGAGATCAGCCCGTAATGAGAGAGTCGTGTGGACTCCTCTCACTGTAATTCAGACTCACCCGCACAATCCCACACACCCTCAGATCCACCACCGACACAGGAATCCCTCCAACACTTAATGAAGCTTCTGAAGTAAGAGAGAGCTTCAACATGTAAACAGCACACCTGAATAAAGATATTAACCACTGACCTCTGTGTCAATAATAGAGCGCAGACGCATTTAGAAATGTCACTTATGATAATGACACTGAACTATTTTCCCATGAAGGATAATTGCACCAAATCATTGGTTAATAGGCCGAACCATTAGCCCAATTTTTATAAGTACTAACAGACTGGGAAAACTCCCAATGAATCTTTGAATCTTCTGGGTTAATTATGTTTGTGCTGGAGAATAATAAAGCGTGTATTTCAGTACCTGGTTGGCGAGCTCCAGCAGAAGCGGGGCCGTAGGACGAGTCTTGGCTTCGCTGCGGTACCTTCATTACCACAAAGAACAACAAATGAGAAGAGAGGACAACAAGCCAGGACATGTCAGTTTCCCTGATGGATTCAGCCTCTACGGCTCCAAAACCCAAACCAGACGAGGCCCATCATTAACCTCAAACCACAAAGCCCTCACAGATCCGCCACACTCACATCACAATAAGAGCTAACAAGCAGCGTAACGCAGCTTTCCTTCAGATACGAGCGTGTTTGTCAAGAGATCATCTGCTTTCATCTGATTTGGATTTTGGGAGAATAACAAACAGCAGCGTCCCACCTGAGCTTTATTTTTATAACTGATCTTTCTACATCTCCAACAGGTGTCCATGACCTTAAAACCCTTCCGCTTCAATTACGCAAATAATTATTAGCAAAAAAAATAATTAAAAAAAATCAAATAAATATGGACATACACACATACAATATATATACATACATATCTAAATTATAAATACATCTAAATGAATGAGTTGTAGCAGATAGTGAAGGAGAAGCATCATCAGTGTTTAAAGCATCCCAGAATGCATCTGGTGAATGCTCAGAACAAGCAGAGACACAATACGAAGACAAAAACCAAACCTGATTGAGGGTCGTGGACCGAAAGTTAATTCTGCATTATATCTCATTATATTATATTAAAATAAAATAAGAAAACAAAAAAGAACTTACAAAATAATAATAATTTAATATTTTTTGTTTACATTTCAATTAAAAAACCCAGAAATATAACTGAAGATATGGTTCAATGGCCACACCAGAGTTTATGACAGGACAACTCTGACCCACCAGCTCTGAGCTACACAGAAAAGAAGCTCTGGTTTGGTATGTTTGAGCACTACATTACTCACACACTTTAATTTACTTAGTTTTTCACTGCACTAATGTCAAAAATAGTCATAATAAACAAGGACAGTACATGCTTTTTATATGTATTTGAAAAACACAGGAAGGCACACACACAGCAACAAAGGAGATGCTTTGTTTCATTGTCAGCTGGTTCATGGATTAATTGGCATTACTGGTTTGATGTATTGTGTGTATACGCTGTATTCAGGAGTAGGATCAGCTGGAGGTCATTACGCTCTGGATTCTGCTGTCTGATCATTGCCAGGTCAGTGTTAAACTCTTCTAAATGTACTTCAGGAACACATGAGTGTGATGTGTGTAGGGCTGTTTCTTACCTCTGGTAATATGCTTTGACCACATCAGGAGCGTGATGCCTCCCCATGCTGCGCTTCATCCTCTTCTGAAACAAACACATACACAGGGACTTAAACCAGTTTATATCCTGTGTATGTAAAATATCAGCATCATTAATCAGTCGTCGTGTATATAGAGTGTGTGTTTCTGACTTTGCTTTAACTACTCAATATATCTGCATGGTTATCAGGAGTACGTGATGATATTTACATGTGAGAGCAAAGAGTGATGCAAACATACACCTGCACCAGAACTCAACTAGATGAGAGGAGGATCAAGCGATATTACAGAGGGTTTGTTTGCCACAGTGTATGTGTGTATAACTTGAGACATTGATCTGGAATCAAACCTACCATTGAAAAGTTCCTTTTTTTCTGAGAAATTGCTACTTTTACTCATCAAGGATGCATTAAATTGATCAAAAGTGAACTATCAAGATTTCTATTTCAAATAAATGCTGTTCTTCTGAACTTTCTATTCATCTGTGAATCCTGTGCAGCTCAACTGTGTTCAACATTGATGATAATCAGAAATGTTTGCTGAGCAGTAAATCAGTATATTATTATGATTTCTGAAGATCATGTGACACTGAAGACTGCAGTAATGATGCTGGAAATACAGCTGCGCATCACAGAAACAGAGAATGGGAACATGATGTCAGCAACGCACGGCATTCTGGGACTTTGGGACACGGACACTACAGTAGAGACTGGGTAATAGTGGAGGTAGATGTTAAAATTGATATTAATCCGTTAAAAACACATTAAAATGGAGAACACTTGCTGTGTTTATGTATTTATGAATCACTCTCCGTGTTCATAAAGCAGCCGTTGATTCATTGTTCAGCAAGTCTTTGTGAGAAATTGTATTTGCTCCATTTAAGTCCAGTAAAACTTATTTGGTGTAGTACTTTCACAATATAATTAATTCCAGAGCTGTCCTGTGATTTTCACTAAACGTCTGAAGTGACTAGAGAAACATGCAGAGGACTGTTATTGAGAACCACTGAAATACATGATCAGCTGGCTGAGATCAAGCTATAGGGGTTATTTTGTCTGGCAGATATATCAATGCCACCTAGTTATTCAAAACTGCAAAAGAGAAAGCAATTTGGTCCTGTGTGTGGTACGAAACCATCTGATTTCTGTGAGTGTGTATCATGTTGTTTATGTGTGGTGTCCTGGCCACACGACTGAGATAATTGACTGAAATATTAGTCAAATGCAAGCAGCTCTTCAAAATATGAACACAAATACAGCCATTTGTTTCCTCTGGTGATTTGCATTTGTTGTCATTGTACGCTACTTAGTGTGTCCCTAAACATGGCAGCGACTACCCAGAATGCTGTGTGCAGTGGCATAGTTTCCCATTCTCTATAAATTACAGTTTAACAAATATACACATAGAAAACAGCTGTTTGACATTACAACCACATTTCAGAGTTTTTACTGTAGGGTACAACAGGGCTAAAGGCCCACCTTAAGACAAAATGTGCTATTCACTGCGCCTAATTGCAGAAATAATATATATGCTGTAATGAACATTAATGGAGCACCAGATTTTGTGTGAAAATAAATCATTCAAGTTGTGTATTTTGTTTAAGAATCTTATAAATGTCTGAGGTGCAAGAGGGGCCTTTTACCCCACACACATACTGCAGCTAAAATAATGTTTTTTAATATAATGTATAAGTTAATATTTGTTCAAAACAATCACTTTAGCAAAGTGTGTGCAATTTTCTGCTTATTCTGAAAAATAATTCATGTTCAATAAATACACTCATTACAATGTGAATATAAAAAATATATTTCAAAATACAGAAACAAAATCACTTTAAGATTCTGAAAGCATTGAAGGCAATCCAATAATAATTAAATATATATTTACAGTAGTAACAACAAATGATATTGTATTATATGATATGATTAATATCATGTTTTTAAATATGATGGTGTCATTCTAAACATGGTGATTATCTCTGATATAGACACCCAACATAATATATGATATTTACCATCTGAATCTAACCATGTCATGTCAACAAATGGAGAAGTCAGCCATCTATTAATTATCATATTAATTACTGTGCCTTTAGCTCCAACAGCAGGGGCGCTTTTTACCCCAAATACCATACTTCTACATATCATTTCGTTATTTAAAAACTGTTGCTTTAATTATCTTAAACAAAACTGAAAATCATAAAATATATGCATTTGTCTCAAAATATATGCATTAATTTGATCAATTCTGATTTGCTACTTAAATCTACAACATTTAACAAACGTAAAATATTAGATCAAGTAAGCACAGAATCAGCTTTGCTCTGCTGTGTGTGATGACATCAAGGATCAGACAAATATACACCTGCATCCTGAAAAGCGGATGTTTTGGAAAGTGCTACGCCACGTTTGTGTCATCTAGTGGTTTAGAGGAAAATAATATGAAAGGCGCCTTTAACCCTATGTTTCCTCAAATGAGAGCAGTGTAGATGTAAAAGTGCAGAAGAGACGACTTTCATTAAAAACAAACTTCTGAGCGGTAGTGAGCTGTTCTTGGCGTGATATGAACCGGCTCCTCCTGTGATGTGTATATGAGCACTCGCTGTGGCTCTGAGGGTCCGGTGGCCCTGCGCCTTCATTTCCTCTTCTACTAAACTACAACCATTTCTAATGCGATTCAGCGGCGGCTTAACCCGAGGACAGCGAGAGCGGCGCTTAAAAACAACTTATTTAAAAACTACAAAAGTAATTCTGCGGAGACACAGCGAGTGAGTGACAGCTGTCGGCCGGATGATGAATGGCTCTGTTTTGTGCCTCCGCAGCAGCGGCCATCGATCATCATCGGCTGTCAGACGCCCAAAGCGGCCGCGACAGCGCGAGTCAGCAAACATTTAGCACACCGAGCCGCGCTGCACCGGGAAATTATTATTGTCAGAATAATAATGGTTTAGCATAATTTATTACAGGTCCGGCAAATAAGAAGCGGCTCCATGTTATTAGACAGATGGAGGGGCCGGGTTGGCAGTGGTCCACCGAGACTCAGGCGAGAGAGTGTGTGTGTGTGTGTGTGTGTCGGTCGGGGGGGGGGGAATCCTCCAAACCAATCAGAGAGTTGGCAGTTCAATTACACAGAAATAAGGGGACATTCATCATTCAATTAGGCAGCTGTCAGGCCGCACAAAGGAAGAAAACTTCTAACCTGGTACTCCTGGGAGAAGATGCTCAGAAGAGTGGACGGAGGAAGACTGGAACAAATAAAAGAAGGACAAAGTTAATTACCAGAGTGCATTGCACGCAGACAAAGAGAGAGCAGTGCTTCAAAGCTGCGAGCAGCCGGCCTGTAATCTCCAGGAACATGGAAACAAGTGTGGCAAAGCTGTTCCAGATGAACGCCCCGGACAGATGATTGGTGCGAGACGCAGGATTACGCTGAGAAACCAGAGGAATATAGTGTTGTATGAACGCAACACACCTTTAGACCTCAAGATCTCACTCACAAAAGCTCAAGACATCCGAGTCGCTGAAGCAGAACGTCATCTACACCATCTGATGCGCAAACATACACTGTATAGGTTTTTCATTCATTTGAAATGGTTCTTTATAATATATACTAATCAGTAGAAATATACACACTTTTTTTACATAACGGTTTTCTATTTTAATAATGAATTTCTGAAAGATCATGTGACACCGAAGACCAATGGCTGATAAAAATTCAGCTTTATACAACAGAAATAAATTATATTTAATAAGTGTATTAAAATAGAAAGCCATTATTTTACTAAGTAAAACTATTTCACAATATTAGTTTTTTTTCTGTATTTTTGATCAAATAAATGCAGCCTTGATGAGCATAAGAGACGTAAACCATAAAAATACGCACACGCGCAACTACAAAACACTGTATTGATTTGTACTATTTGTACTATATTTGAGTACAAATTTAACATGAGCTTTTAATAATAAATTAGATTAAATATACAAGTACAACTGTAACAATATTATAGACATACATCATAAACGTATAATTTTTTTTTTAATTACAAAAATAATTATAAAAATGCAGTTTGAAATAGTTTAGAAGGTCACCTTTTAAATTTTCATTCATTTTGGTGACATTCCAGGCCTGAAAATCATAAGTTTCCCTGATATTTTAGGTTCAGGTTCAAATCAAACCTGCATCCGTCCATATTCCTCACCTGTCTCCTCAATCATATCAAATCAAGACACAAAACATGAGCTTAATGAAACATATTTGAGACTGATATAATTGTTTAATGCCGATCAGAATCATCTGCTCAGGTTCTGAATCCTGCAGGAACCACAAATGCATTTAGAGATCAAATCCAGATCAAACTATGAATGAAATATCCCCGATGGCTGAAACAAATCTGCTCAAAGGAGTCACTAATACACTGACATCTGATTCATCATCATTATCATTTCCTGTTTTATAGGATATTATTTCCTGATTTATGGTCTTTTTCTTCTGCATGTTTGTTTTACCACATGACTCTGATTTGGCAGCTAGTTTTTCAAATATTATAATCAGTTTGTTTTCTCCAAGAAATATTAGAAAATAACAGATCTATTCAAGTCAGTGAATTTGCATTTACAAAATGGACAACAAATGAGCAGCACGTGTTTGACCCATTTCTTATTTTACGTCCTAACTTTCTTCAGGTTTTTTTTTTCAGAATCATAAAAGCATCTGTTTATTTGTATGTATAAATCCATTTCTGAGCCCACTGTGTGTGTGCATGTGAATCCTAGGGTGGTCTGCAGGCACTGACACTGACGCTTGAGTCCCGTCAGCAGCTGGGCTGTTTGGGATGATGATGATGATGGCTGGAGTTTGTGGGATATCGGGAACATTCCCACTGCAGCCGATGGCCTTTGAAAGAGGAGCCTTTCATGGCAGGAAGCTGCGGCTCCCGAGGGCCGCTCAATTCCACGGATGGCCATAAGCTACATTCATCTTCAGCGGCGCTCAATGTCAAACACCTGCAGAGGGCATGCACCTGGAAAACAGATCCGACGGGAATATCCTGCTCTCCAAACCCTCCTCCGCTCATTTATTCAGCGTCTGAGCCGCTCTCAGTGCTGATTGGTCAGACTTGCATGAGAAATCAAAACAAATGAGCACACACAAAGTTATAGATGCATACTGCAGTAGAAAAAGAAAATTATAATATATGATTCAGGTACAAAGCATTGCACGACCAAGATATTTAACCCGAATATCAACGTGATTGCAACGTGACACTGATTTTATACAATAGTAGTTCAATAAACAAGTGTTCAAATTATTTACATTTTAGACACAATGTTTGCTATTTTTGCTCAATTTCGCTGAAAATAGTTCCAATCAAAGCCACAGCAGAACTGCTGCATGTCTCCGAGCAACACAGCGGTGTTTCCTGACTGAATCAATCCACGCTTTTGAACGAATCAAGTGAGTCAATGATTCAGACTGTTCTGTAGGCTGCTGATTATTGCTCATGTTATTCAACTGCAACAGAATGCTTTGTAAAAAGACAGAATAAATGTTTGACATCTAAATGTGTTTTATCTTATTGGAATAGAAACTAGGAATTGATAAGAATACTCATGTGGGTCAGAAACTAACCGACCAACAGAAAGTCCTGATATGTGGAGCTGTTCACGCCTGCGGTTGACAATCTCAAAAGAACAACACTAAGAAGTGAGTGAGAGAAATCTAAATCCCAAAGTGTTGACTGAGTTTTGGCAGTGAACAAAGCCAGCATGAGAGAACATTCCAGTCACGAGTGACCAGAGCACCGGCCAAATAACAGCCATTAGTGAACACATCTACACCGGACCTTGACCAGCGCATTCACACATCTGCTAGGCTTCAGATGGATTACTCCAGATAATGATCGTGATTAGGGCCTAATGGCTAAATCTTTAGCCTGTTGAGTTAAGAGGAGGTAAACTGCCCTTAATATCTGTGAAAACAGATCTGTGTTGAACAATGGGCCGAACTTTGAATTATGGGCTTGTTTAGACGCACCGTTTAAGGTCTGAAAGGCTTTCCCACGAGTAAATACATCATCAGATGAAAGAGAGCTTCGAAATACTGTGCATCTGAATCAGCATCAACACTCCTTCAGCAAACACACGACAACCAACCTGTTCACTCCAACACACTACTGATCAGAGCAGAGCTATTTCTGTTTCTGAAAGAAGTCTCTTCTGCAGTCACTCGATGAAAAATATAGTGAAAACACGGAAATATTATTACAATTTAAAATAGCTGTTTCTGTGTGAATATGTGTTAAAGTGTAATTTATTTCTGTGATCTGCAGCTGTATTTTCAGCATCATTACTCCAGTCTTCAGTGTCACATGATCTTCAGAAATCATAATAATATACTGATTTACTGCTCAACAAACATTTCTGATTATTATCAATGTTGAACACAGTTGTGCTGCACAATATTTTTGTGGAAACGGTCGTACATTTTATTTTTCAGGATTCACAAATGAATAGAAAGTTCAAAAGAACAGCATTTATTTGAGATAGAAATCTTTTGTAACGTTATAAATGTCTTCAATGTCACGTTTGATCAATTTAATGCATCCTTGCTGAATAAAGTATTAATTTCTTTCAAAAACAATGTCACTTTGAACGGAAGTGTATTTCCAGTGCATGACAGAAAGATGTATCACTCAGATGAAATTTAGACTTCATAAGATCATAATAATTGACTGATAGCAGCCTTGAAAATGATTGTTTTCTGTTTCCAAATTCAGCATTTAACAGAAGTCTAAGTCCAGCGCAAATCAAACTATGATGAACCTGTCAAAAGAAGAGCCGGCACTCATCTAGAGAAGAGCACACTGTTAGTGTTCAGACATTCAGAAGCAAATACACTGTTAGACATGTCTGTCATTTACACAGTTAGTTACTGTATATCACCCAGTATAACACTGAAAATTCCCTTTACAGTAAATAACTGTAATAGCCTTTGCATCATGGGAATCTTCTATGACGTCAGACCCCACATACAGAGTACTGCATTACTGTTTTTTTTTTTTACAATTGCTGTATACTACTGTAACGGTCTCTTTGGCGCCATTCTATTGAAGACGTTTTATTTTCCTCATTTCTTATATTTGGATTGACATGATTTGCCCTGTACCGTGTCTCCACTCGTGTCTGAGGAAGACACGGAAGCAGCGGGGCAACGAGTGGAAGAGTTCTGGAGAACATCTGCGCTGTGTGTCGGTGCACCTTACGAGAGAATAAGACCAGCAAACAAAGAAAATATATATACGTTTGTCTGTGTGTTTGTGTCAGATTTGTGCACACCAGTTTAACCTATAGTAACATTCACTTGCCAACATAGCGGTAACAAAACTTTACCACGGTAAACTGCGCTGTCGTTTCAAACGACGTTTGTCAGCTTACTGAATTAAGTTCCCGAATTAAACTTATTTTAATGAGCAACGCTCATCTTATATTAACATTAGGTTAACTAATGTGAAACTTTGTTCAGGTGTTAGTAGTTCATGTTGGACAGTAGCCTCCTGAGAAAATAAAATGTTATGTTAGCTAAGTTAAACAAGTTTCTAGTTTTAGAATTAGTTTGTTATAGTTTTTAATGGAGTTTAAGATTTACTGCATTTTCTGTATTTGTGTTTTAAAGGCAACTGCAATGAAGCATCAAGAAAGACATGAGCAGGCCAGCCACCCCGAGACTGGTCATTCATGGTAAGAGTACGACTCTGCTTTTGAGAGGTTTGTGTAGTCCATATGGGGTTTGCCTTTTCAAAGTGTGCCATTTCTACTTCTTGTTTTTCAGAGAAGACATTTCTGTCACTAACAAAGTGGATGGTGAGCAAAGGTGGTGGCCAGCACCGGGGTTTTGCAGATGGCTATGTATTCTTTGGCTGTTTGTCTTTTTTCCCCATTATGTTTCTGTAGCCTAAAGATTCTTTGTGAGGATAAATCCAGAGGATACAACATAATGCACTGCAAAACGTCCTAAGACAGGAGAAATGGTGAAGATGCACTGTTCCAGCATTCAAAGACTGTATTTACTGTGTTATACATGCAATGTTTTAAATAAAGAATTTGATATTTTGTATTTATTGTGTCCGTTTTAATTAAATGCCAGTAGTACCTATGTAGAGTAAAAATAAAATGAATTCTATATAAAAATGATAAAATCAAAGATTACAATTCCTCATGGAAAAACTCCTGGAAATTAAACGTTTAAAAGACAAATGGAATACTTTCAGCTCTAAAACATTTCAGCGCTCTCTATATAATGTTTATTATATGTGTCCCTGGAGCACAAAAGCAGTCATGAGTAACACAGGTATATTTGTAGCAATAGCCAACAATACATTGTATGGATCAAAATTATACATTTCTCTTTTATGACAAAAATCATTAGGATATTAAGATCATGTTCCATCAAGATATTTAGTACATTTCCTACCGTAAATATATCAAAACTTCATTTTTGATTAGTAATATGCATTGCTAAGAACTTAATTTGAACAACTTTAAAGGAGATTTTCTCAATATTTAGATTTTTTTGCTCCCTCAGATTCCAGATTTTCAAATATTGTCCTATCATAACAAACCATACATCAATGGAAAGATTATTCAGCTTTCAGATGATCCTTAAATCTCAATTTCGAAAAATTGATCCTTATGACTGGTTTTGTGGGCCAGGGTCACATATAATAAAATAATATTTAAGCAAGAAGTGATCAAATGTAAATGTATAGCTTAAATGCAAGGCACGTTGTTTTGGATAAAAAATATCTGCCAAATACATTCATGTAAATTTAATGCATTTCATTTCAAGTTGCTTGAAGCAAGAAACAATCTACAGTAGTCTGTCTTTTTCTTTTTCTTCCCTAAGACACAATAGCAGAAGCATATCTGTAATCCTATGAATGCACCTAAAATATAGAATCAAATCATTAAATCAAATCGAATACAGTCTGAATCTGCAAAAATTGTTCACGAATCTAATCAAGAGGAATTCACAGAACAGCAAAAAAAATCATATTCCACAATCCTCCTGAATTTAGGGAAAAGCCGTGCTCAAATACAGAGCATCATTAGAAGGTCATAAAGAGCGTAATGCTGATGGCCTACAGCGTGTCATTCCCAACATGATAAAACAGAAGGTCTGGAAACACAAGAGCGCTTTGGGAATCAGCCGCTCTGGCCATAATTACCCTCCTGACAGCCGTGTATGACGCATTAATACGAGCGCGTCTGAAACAGACTCCGCACCTTCATCCGGATTCACTCCACAACTCAGCAGCCATTCAGAAGCAAAGAGGAGAAATGAACAACACAATCAAACACTAAAGCACTGGCTTATCAGCATCAAACCTCCACTTCTGTCAAAAACAGAAAAGAAGATAAGGATAACACCTTTTCAGCTTTCAGTTGGTTGATGTCTTTAATCATGGACTGAACCATTTCCAAGCGTGCCACTTTCACAAACTATTAATAATAAGAAATGGCAGCAATTAACCTAATGAATGCCACCTGGCTAATGGAGCGCCGGCACGTCATATGTTCTGATAATAATGAGCGTTTGCCACAGATCCATACGTGAAGATCCCGTCACATCTGTCAGGGCGAAGCCGGAGATCATTTTATTCCCAATGATTTAAGGCCTTTGAGAAAAGCATTTAATGTCACAATTGCTCCTGACTGTCTGCCAAGGTTAGCAGGATCAAATGCAGTTTAATGTGCAAACAACTGTGAGTGAACCTAAAGACACAACTTCAGTAAACATCTGGAGACAGAAGCACGCGTAAACAAATCTGCAGCGGCGGTCCGAGTGTGTAACGTCTGATAATCCCATTTTACCAAGATTTCCCCCCTAAGTCAATATTTATCACTAAAGCAAAAACGCTTGTGTTTGTGCCTCATGCTCTACATATGCAAATTGGTCTAATTACACATGCAGATAAGTGCAAAGGAACATCTGCCTCGCCTCCATCGACAGTCAGCTATGATGAATGTGACGTATCGCACAACAGCGCAGACACAAACTCCAGCCACGCGTCTCGTTACATCCAGAATCAAACCTCTTCTGCTGGAAGAGGAAAAGTGTTCAAACCGTCTGAAGGTCTTGTGTGATGTGATAAAGCTAAGATTACACACAGCTAAAATAAATATCTGAATGTGGACCCATAATAAACCGCGTGAAGCACCATCATCTCATGTTATGGTCATCACAGTGTATTTGAGATGAAGTGAGTGTCAGTCTGATCAGTCATTTCACAACAGAAACTAAACCCAAAAATGCTTCATATTTTAATCATATTTTCATTGAGGATGTCTATGCTTGAATGTCATTGGATTACTTTCTCTTTTTATTTGTAGCTTGAACTAAAATCCAAATATCACGTGATTCGTATCAAATCAATGAATCAATGTGACATCAGTATAAAAGCACATTCATGAAACACTTGAGTTCAAAACCAATATTAGAAAACTAATTTTACAAAATTCTGATTGTATTTTTCCTACATTCCAAGTTAAAAATGTCTTAAAATTGTTTTTTCCCCAGATTTTTTGATATATTGTTTTTCTAGATTCTCTTTATGATTTAATATATATGTATTAACAAAAACAGTAGTACTTAAATGAATGCATAATTTAATTCATCTTTAAAAATTGAAATAAATGCAAACAATTCCTCAGTAGATTACTCTAACAATCCTCTTTTCTGAACCTCAAAAAAGTGCCCGGCAGATTTCTAAACTGCCTAAAATGTCACCTTTTCCTCTCTTAAAGTGCATGACAGTTCTCATACATTATATGTACATGTATATACTTGCTTTGACCATTCTCAGTGGATCCTGCTTCACGCACGCCGTGATTGGTCGATTATGTAAAATGCCTGCATACTATTGGTCACCTAAATTTACTGTATCTCAATTAAACACTTTATAATAAGACTTGTTAACATTAATACATTAGGTATCATGAACTAACAACGAACAATGCTTCTTATATGAATGTATAAACAGAAGTTAATGTTAATCATTTCTGCATAAACTTGTACATTTTTCACACTTGCAGATGAATGATGAATGATTTCTAATGCATTAACTATAAGCTAATAAACCATACAGAGTTTATGAAGCTGCACACAGGACATTCACAGAGAGTCATTTCTTAAATGAACACGAGATGTTCTCCAGCTGTCGGAGAGGTTTCTCAATAGTCACCTCAAACACAGACACGTATAACACAATCCCAGCGCTAATTATGATCGGCCGTGAAAGGTGGCACTCGTAGCGTTTTCTGTGACAGGACGTGTTAAAGTTATTTTGGTCTGGCCTCCAAGGGTCATTACTGCAGTTCTCCTGAAAACTGTCAGCACAGCCTCCCTTACCCATCATGCACTGGGCATCTAGGGAGGAAGCAGATTACGCTGACCAGCAGCCTGCTGCCTGGAGCAACGCTACTGACGCTTGTGCCATTCTGGACAATTAGTTCCATTCCAGCACTGCAACTGATCCCAGTATGCAAACACACAACCTGCCTGAGTCCAGCTACAAAGCAATGCAATGCCAGTGCAGAGTTTTTACTTTATTCAGTTCTGGATGCTGAAAATTGGTCTGAACTCTTCATATCGAACTCTGTGTGCACCAGATTGATGCACTTAACTTTCAGATGTAGAGAGAGACCGACCCCTTTCCTGTGGGAAACACTGAAGGGACAATATTAGCATGCTATAGAAACAGTGCACATGATGTCAAAATTATTAATTACTATCTTTCTGACAGCCGGGGTGAGAGGAATTGTAAACAGCTATACATAAAAGGTTGGTAACACAGATGAATATTATACTGTTGTTAATAATTTTATTAGAAAAAGTTAATTAGAAAAATAAAAGCACAATAAATTGAATAGCAAATCAACAGACTGTGTCAAATTGATGACCTGATTTTAATTTTTGGATGCAGTTAAGGAGGTCAGATAATTCTTGTGTTTGTATGCTGTTCTCTCCTCACCGCACAATCTTGGCAAAGCATGACAGGACTCACTACACGGAAGAATTTCATTCCGGTTCTCGCAAATCAAGGATGCTTTCAACATATCAGCCTTGACACCCTGGAAATGCATTCTCGCTCACAGCCTCCTCTTTCACGGAGCTGTTCTCCTCTGGTCTGACCACATAAACGCTGGCAGCTCTGTGATTAAAGAGAGAAGCCACAGGCCTGAGCTGACAGATCCGCTTCTGTTCACACTGAGAGAGGAGAGGAGAGCACTGCACTCCAGATCTGACGTCACTGCACCAGCGTCTGAACGCAGCACAGTCCAGGGAGGAGCATCTTGGACATCTTGACTGTCTGAGCATCCGTTGCATCGCCTCTCATGTTTTTTTCCTCAGTGTTTTGGAACATGAGCATCTCAAGTTAAAATAACTAAATGTTTAACATTTTTGTTGAATAGTTGTTTGATTTTATATGAGGGCCTGCAGTACCGTGGTTTGACCAGAGTGAAGCACTGTAGCACAAAACTGTAATTCAACCTTCCTGCTTGCAAACCAACAGAAGAAAGAGAAGTCCAAACTAAACCAAACCAGTAGAGTAGGGCTGGGATGATTAATCAATGCATTTCCATTCGTGGATCGTTTCTGAGATTTTCCCAATGCGTCACGATTCTCACTGGAATGGATTTACTGGAGTTTAGTTTTTAACAGCAGATGGCGCACACTTAAATGTTCACGAAGAAGAGCACTTGTGGGTTAGGTTGAGTCATGGAAGTGGTTAAACATACTTGCACCTCGGATTTTATGACGTGAAATTACTGTAAACCCAGCCCACTGTAAACACTCTTGTAATTCACCTTTCAAACTTTATGAATGATTATTTTAGGTGCATGTGTAAGGAATTGGAAGCTAGCAGAGCACGGCTGTTTCTAAAGCATGTAGCGCCATCTGCTGTTCAAAACTAAGCTCAGAATCGATTTAAGAGAGAATCGTGATGCATTGGGAAATTCTCCGAAATGATGCTGAATCGTTTTTTGATTCGCAATGCAGCAATTTATTGTCACAGCCCTGCAGTAGACTGTGGGAAAGTTTTACAAAACTACAAACAAACAGAGCGGTCGTGTGTAATACACTCACAATGGTCTTTTTCGTTCTTCACTTAAAGGTAAAAAAAAGTTTGGTATATGTAAGCAGCGCTTTCCTGTTAGCAAACATACCAAAACTGATGAGAGCGGATTATTATTACTCTCAATAACGAAATAAATGCACAACAAAAATGACAGCATTAGAAACCAGCAGTTAAGAAAGCATCTGATCGTAGCGATGTGGATTTTTGCACAAGCTCTGCAATCGGCACGCCTTAATGTTGCTTTAAAGCTTTTCATTATTATACATGAAAAAAAAAAGTTGCTTTCAGTTATAATTACAACTTGATTTTCTGCTTTAACACTAGAACCGCCAGGGGTCGCTGTATACCTAAAACCGCCAGCGGGTCCATTTTACCCACGCATATTACAACGGTTTTTATATGGCTAAAGAACATATTATTTCACTGTATTATATGCCACTGTCTTCACAAATAAGCGTCTAGAATGAAATGTTTGTCTAGTCATCAGCTATATTTTTGTCCTGTTTTATGTTCAAGGCTGTTTTTACGCAGGCCACTACTCACTTTTCATAGCGGTCAATATAAACAAGCCTGCACTGACGGCGAGAATTAGAAGGAAGTAAATACATATTTGGGTGGTGTAATATTATACTACAATGTCATTAATTAATATATTAAGATATGATAATATAATCATATTAGATAATATATTAACCTATGTTATTTAAATTACAAAAATAGCCAATAGACAATGATGAGCAATAATTCACCACACTGCATGATGCTAAGACAAATTCAGGCACAGCTTCACCTAATTAATTATTCATTTGTTTAGTTATATCATTTGAATAAGAGAACAACACCAATAAACTTCGGGTAATATCAAAAAATGGTTTTATTCATTACATCATAGATTGTATTTTTTTTCTTCTTCAGGAAACGGGCAAACTAAAAAGCACTACAGAAATGCACAATGAACGATAGAAACGGTAAAACAAAAATTAAATCTAAATTTCGGAAAAAATTTAATCTAAAAATGTTTAAACATTAGGCTACATAAATATGATATTATGAGTAACATTACGCAACAAATCTTGATGGCTGTCAGATGAGCGGTCAGGCACTGAGCTGACCCAGGACGCTCCCCACCATCAGACTCCCCATCGCTCATGGTATTTAGTGCTTCTTATACCCTTTCAGCATCCATAAATCTTCTTTTACTCATTTTGTCTTTATTTATGAAACTGATAACTGCTAATTCAGTGAGTGAATGCGTTGCCTAGCGATGTACAATGTTAAAACATACGCGGCAAGAAAATACAGGCATTATATAGTGGGTAAATTTGACCCGCGTGGCGCTTATAGGTTTAAATGCCCCGTTTTTTTATCTGGTTTTATCTAAACAATTTTTAACAACAGGGGATTGTACATCACACAATTTTAGTAAAAGTCAATGACTGGGAAACTTGAATGTTTCAATGAAAACCTGTTATGTACATTTCAAAACAGCCACGGGTCAAATTTACCCCGTGCTGGTTCTAGAGTTAAAGCAGCTCTATATGTCTATGTGAATATGTATAACTCAGTATTTTAACCAATTGTAAAAGCTGAATAATCAAATCAAAGCCTACAGATTAAGCGGTGAATTTTTTTTTAATTCTTCTGGATTCCTTGTAAATTAAATTTTAGTAATCTAAATGTCTAATTAAATTGAAACAATGAAACTTATACAATTTAACAAAATGTATTACAAGTTTAAATCAAATTTAAAAAATTAGGGCCCTCTGGAATTAGTTTTATTTGTTTTCCCAAATTCTGGTTTATTTTTCCAAAACTTCTGGGTTCGTGATTTAATAACAATTCATCAACAGTGGTAATCAAATGAAGGCATAAAAAAAAAATGTGTTAAATTATTCTGGGAAAAAATTGTGATATTCCTTAAAAAACTTTTTAAAATTCCTTTTTAATAATCTTATTATTACAACTACTACATTATACTGTAAAATAATTTATATATATATATATATATATATATATATATATATATATATATATATATATATATATATATATATATATATATATATAAATAAACAAATATATAAATATATTTTTTTTTTTGCTTTAAATCAATATTGTATTTTGACAGGTTATCATGAAGACCTGTGTGAAGATGTGTGTGTATTTGACGATAGTTTGCACATCATGGAAATCAAAGGGCCGTTCCAGTGTAGTCAACTGAACTAATTGCTCAGTTGTTAATTGCTGTCACTTCTGAGTCCTCAGGTACTCGTTCCCATAGTACAGTCTGCTTCTGAGTTCATGAAACAGCAGCCAAACCACACACAAGTGCCGCTAAAGCAGTCAGACTCAGCAGGCCTGGTCAAATGAGGCTGGTTAACGTCAGTCCCACTCGGCCGCTGGATTAACAGGCATGTAATGGGAGGATAACGGGCAGATGAGCGATAAATAATCAATGAGGAGCACTTCTGTGAGTGTGCCATCACAAACACACCGTCTGCAGCCAAGCAATCAGCATATCAATGGCACAGCGGCCTCCGCACGGATCGCGCTAGATAAACCCCCGATAACAGAGAAATTAACAAATGCTTGACATTTGCTCGACATCCATTATTCTGACACTTCTTCAGGATTTCAAAAGCCTGAGTGCATCCTTAATCAAAATTCATATTCCCCAAGCGAGCCACTGGCACCATATTGCAGCCCGCCTCAGCGCTGATGAAAACGACACATTAGGGCCCGTTTCAGACGCATTAAGGGCCTTGGTGTGTGCAGACTCGAACACGCCCAAACAGGGAGCATCTGCCGAGTCCCGCTCCCAACATCTCCCGTATTCCTCCTCATTCCGGCTTGAGAGACATATGCAAACTGGGTGGAACGGCATTTTAAAGAGGGCCGATCATTACACCCAAATTCATTCATGGGGTTGTACGGGGCCCGGCCGCGGCCCCTCTCAGGGGAGGAGTGACAGCACCCCATATGATTCGGACGGCACTCTTAAGAGCGCTTCATTTCCAATTCTAATGCAGAGGAGTCAGAGGAAAGGCCGGGCCGATGTCACCCTCGCCAGCCGCCCATCACGGCCCGCGCCGCGCGGGATTTGCATGCGTCTCCATTGTGAGACGGGGAGACTGACAGCACCGTGTCCAATTCACACTCCCTTCAGAACAGCCAGAGCTCGGGAGAGGCCTGGCTGATAGATGACTCCAACATCTGTGTTACGGGAGCAGGAGGATACCCTGCTTAGATGCATACGCTTCAGACGCATATGAGGATTTATTCATATAAATCACTGCACAGATGTCATTTAATCACAATTAATTGCATATTAACATTTGTAATAAGAAATATATTCACATGTAGAAAAGGGGGAGGGGGAGCTAATAGTACTATTTTTGTTTATCATTTGCTAAAGAGAATCATTATTAATCATTATTAATCTTAATGATTAATAGGAGCTGCCATCCGGTTGCTAAACTTCTGATGTGTTTTTAGTACATTGCTTTGGTTTCTGGGGTGTTCTGGCTGATGGTTAAAGATGCTTTAATTCTTTGTAATTTTTTGACTGTACTAAAGCATCCATGACAACAATATTACAGCGAGAAATAAAGTTACGCCTTCTTTCTTTGCGTAAACATTTGGGTGGTGTTATGCAAATCTTCCCACACCGTGATGTAGATATGTGGGGGCGTTTAAAAAAATGTTTCAGGAAGGCGTGGACAAGTCTTAACTTTTAGAAAGAATATCTCTTTGGGTTTGAGACTTTAGTCTTTGCCACTTTACGGATCTTATCTATGCACAAACAGCTTGTAACACTGCAAAGAGAAAGGAAAACTCGCATCATATGACCCCTATTTGCAGATATTCAGGAAGCATGCTAATCTAGGTTTCTCTGAAAAAACAAAAACAACACTACAGCTGTTATTCTGCTTTGAAATGAGCGTTCCGTGTCGGAATGTCTGTTTTTGTTTTGTTCTGTGTGACTCCGCCCACTGCCAGTTTACTCAATAGTGTTTGGACACCCTGGGTTGCCAGCTGGTGGAAAACCGCATTTTGCCGTCATGGAGGCCGGCAAATGATCTGGATCAGAGACAGCAGGTTCTACATGACGATCTAAAAGCGGAATATTAAGAGGAATATTAAAACAACATAAATCAACCCATCAACTTTCAGTGTAAGGCTTGTCACTTTCCATTGTCAGTTGCACTTGTTTCTGTTGCATGTAGTTCAATACTCTGAATTAGGACTATGGTACCCATTTCAACCTCTAGCTGTGATTATTACAGATTGCACCTTTAAGATATTATGGGTGGTTGTCAGGGTATTGCTATGTGGTTGCTAAGGTGTAATGAGCAGATTTTAGTGTGCTGCTAAAAAAACACATTTCTATTCCTTTTGACAAATGTATTACCACCATAAAATATTAATTAATATGCTTACAATATTATCAGTATTGGAATCATTTTAAATAAAACATGTATATAATAAAAACCACAATAATTTTATTTTATGGTAAAACCACAAAATTACAATACCAATGTTTACATTTTAATTTCTCGTAATTTTTAAACAAACTTTAAGCTTTTATTTTGGCAGTATACCACAGGAAGTCCTTACAGGACTTTGCAACAGATTTATTAAAGTGTCTCATTACAGATCTGGTGAAATGGGTGTCTCAGATTACGTTCCTGAATATGAGTGATAAGCGACTGAAACTCACAGCACATGCAGATTCAGCGTGAGTCGCTGTGAGACTGAAACACTGCTGTCATAAGCTGAATGTGTGAATGAGCACCGCACTTCACTCTGAAACATGCAACAAATATTTGATTCAATCGAACTATCTGAGATTTGATGGTCAAATTAAGTCATATAGGTGATTTAGTTTTTATTTTTATGAATCGTTCAACCTTAAAAAAAGGAAAAAAAAACTATGAACATGGCAGATTCACAATGGATTCAAAGTGATTACAGACTCGCTCGTGGAATTGCAAATCATTTCACGTCCAATTCACTACTCACAGATAAAGTAGTCAGATAAAGTATAAATGAAAAATTGCATACCAAAAATAAATAAATAAATATACAAATATTCGTATGTTTCTGAACAACCTTCATTATCAGACAAATCTGTAGTCACCTAAATGCTGGCAGTCATGTTTTAGTTTAGAGACCAGACAAACATCTGCAGATCAGGGTTCATGAGAGAACTGAAGTAGTTCCAGACCTGATGAAAGGCTGGTATTGCATTGAATTACGTTAATGTCTTTGAATGTGTGATTACTTCTGTGTCTCAGAGTGAAGTGTGTCACTGTGTTTATTTGTGTGGTTCATGATCCGGTGTTTTCAGCGTCTCAGATCGGCTCGGTTCCTCTGCATCCGCTGTGAGTTTAACATGAATTTAGAATTGCAACGTGCACCACTTACTGTATTTAAACAAAAAACATTGAAATGTGTTGTTAAATTGTTGAAATATTAACTTAATCTCAGAGGGGACTTTAAGTAAATATGTTATATTTAAGACTATATTTAAGATTTTATATTTATATTCAGCTGACAAAAAAAAGTTAGAGAAACACTGCTGTAGATCATCAGAGCATCATGGAGATCATCAGGAGACCTCTATTGACTTGCACTAGTAAGAAACAGTCTTGCACTGCCTTAGCAACCACCCAAAACACCTTAGCAACACGGCTGAGAGAACTCAAATATCCTCAGAAATACACTCAGACAGCTGTGGAGACCAACACTGCAGGCAAACACAACTTTCTCATTTTCTTGACAAATTCACTTGAGATCCAAACACTCAACCTGATAAATGCCTGCCCACACCAAAGATGATTTATAACGATAATGATAAAGATATAGTTTTTAAAAATAATTATTTTAAATGTAGAATTCTTTAACATTTTTAAAGCTATAACGATAACATCACAGAGGAACAATATCGCTGAATCAGTTTTATTTTAGTACCACTGAAATACTATTATAGTTTTTATTCATATTTGGAATCATTTCTTATTTTTATATTTTTTAAACAATTTACTTAAAGTTTTAGTAATTTTGTTGTGTATTTTTATTTTTTAGTAGTTTTTGGGTTATATATAGTATATCTATTTAACTAATATATATATATATATATATGTGTGTGTGTGTGTATAGTTGCAGTTTTTTGGATCAAATAAATGCAGGCTTGGTGAGCAGAACAGAATTCTTTAAAAAAAAAAAAAAAAAACATTACAAATCTTACTGACTGACAGTGTACTGTATATATATTTTTTTTGTTTGTTTTTTTGTTTGTTTTTTTAACAAATAATATTTTTTATATTTTGTTATTTCAGTTATTTTTTTTTTTTTTTAATGTTTTTAATTTTTGTTGTAGTTAACTATAATATCCCTGACTGGAATCACTTTCAAAACACTGACAGCCAATCAGAATCCACCCTGCCTTAAAGAGCTCCAGTGCATTTAAAGTGACAGAAGCAAAACTGCAGTGCGATTATAATAAACAAAACATTATCATCCTCTGCTGTGGATGCTGCTAATTTAGTTATATAACATAAGCCTTAACAAAAAATCAGTATATTCGACAAAACATTTTGCACACGGTATCCCTTTATGAATATGGCACCTATAGATGTGTGTGTGTGCATCTGAAAGGACAGGCTGAGGTTAAACATGGGTGTGTGTGCAGCGATGCAGCGTTCAGGAGATGACAGAGCATGCAGTCGGGATGAGCTCAGGGCCACTCTGACAGAACGGATGAGGAACGGCAGAAGACGCCAGTATTTACGGAGGCCTGCTCTGCCTCTCGAACGGGGGGTGTATTGGCAGGCCTGAGCACATGCTAAGAGATGATGGATGGCCCAGTCGATGTGTTGTGTCTTAAGAGCCCAGATTCCTGCCAGCCCAATCACGAAGCCTCCAGAGCGCCGCTCAGCTGATTGGACGAGCACAATGACTGTGTGACAACTAGGGCTGCACGATATTGGAAAAAAATCTCACATTGCGATATTTTGTTTTTCTGCGATATATATATTGCGATATGAAGAGAAAAAATATACATATAATAATCACCAGATGATTTGAATAGCTCTATTTGGAAAAAATAATAATCAATGATTGGGATGATTTTGCAGGTGGGTAAATCAGCTCAGAAAATAAACTAATTACAAGCATAGATGAATAAAATAGAACAAAGATACAAATGAAATAAACAGCGCTTTATATTTTTCAGGTAAGTCTAACAGTATTCAGGTACAGAAATCGAATAGTCAAATGTAAAACAACACTGTATAGTCTTCTGTTGTTTGATTAACAGTCATGACTCAGAAAGCCTCAGGAACATTAAACTGCTGTGAATGTACTGTTACACATTCAGTTTCTTTCTCAACTGTTTACCTTCACCCAAGCCATAAGCAACTGTGTTTACAAAGATACGCTCGTCTGCGCCATTCATTCACACAGACACGCAGAACAAACAGGATTCATATAAAATAATCTTTTATCGGCTTAATATTTACAGATACTAGTCCATATCTTGATTTGACTTCGTGTAATGACCTACTTTTGATTAATTTGTTAATTTGACAAATCCCATGACATTCCAACCGTATGGCGATTAATCATTTGACGGCACTAGTATAAATAATCAGTATACTAAACATCACACAACCCGATATCGATGCTGAAACGAAATATGGTGCAGCCCGCTCAAATAACACCAACAGCACTCCCGGATTCGGTTTGGGTTGTACTTCTGGCCGTCAGAGAAATAAACGCAAGCGCTGAACCTGCCTGCAAGACAAAACACGGCACGAGCACGAACGAACGAGGCCATCTATCAGTATATTCCAGGAGGACAATGGCATATAAAGCAGCACATCTGGGGCACGGGACTAATACACACTACATTCTCCAAACTGCTGACGCCAATAAGAGCGGCGCGCTGAGGGTAGACGTGTATTCCTGCGGGACGCGGGGTCGTACTCTAGCTGTGATTACAGCACGATGAAAACAGGAAGCTGCTGCTTCATATGACTTTCTAAGTGACCTCTGAAGAGCGGCGGCGTCTCAGGGGTCTGGCGGGATTACATGTGTTACATTCAATAAAGACACGCGCTCATTGTCAGGGACACAACACACACATGCACGCAAACAATCAGCATATTCACCATATGAAAGCGCTATTTGATGGCAGATGATTAGATTAGATCCATACAGACTTGAGCTCAAACGTGTCAGGTTCTGCGTCTCTAGATATTTGGTCTAATAAAACATCACAGTAAGAAGGAGAGCTGCACGATTAATTCAAATAAAACTGAAATCATTATATGGCTTTGTCTAAAGGCTCTGATTTAATTAAACGTATGTGCTGGATGTTTCACAGTGAAGCACGGCAATAAATATCAGTGTATTTATAATGTATTCATAACATTAAATTATTAAAATATTAATATTAAATACAAATGTTAATAAAATTGTTATTATTATAGTATTATTATACTGTTTTTCTTAAATATTCGTTTTATTTTTGTTATTTAGTCATTTTTATGTTTAATTTGCAACAATAATAATACAACTATTTGTATTACTATTTATTTCTGTGTTGATATAATCACAACATTTTGGCCAAACTGTACACTAATGTGTCGTATTTTGTTTTTATTTTGTCATTTTAATATTTTTATTTTGTAATAATAATAACATTATTATTATTATTATTATTGACAGCCATATATTATATATATTATATATAATGACAGCCATCATATTTATTTTTTTTGGAGGGGGGTCAAATCGTGCAGCCCAAGAAAGAAGGAAATCAGGCTTATTCTGAGCAAATATATCATATACGTAATAACATATTTATAATAACACAAATATATTTAATAAGCCTGCATTACACTCAAGCAGCACACTGATGATAATCTCTGTAAATGACTCAAAGCTGTTGGTCAATAGGTGAGATTCATCGGTGTGAAGGCGAGCATGTAAGGCGTTCTGTAGTGATGGAGCTCACTGTGGGAACTGAGTCTGCAGCGTCTTCATGCACTGCCTTGTGGGTCGCAGCTGCTCCACGAATCGCCCAATCGCTCGGTACTCGGCTCTGCAAACCTGCATCCCATTCACCCGCTTATCTGGAACAAAACAAACACGTCTGTGACCCTGGACCACAAAACCAGCCATAAGGGTCCACATCATCTGAAAGCTGAATAAATAATCTTTCCATTGGTGTATGGTTTGTTATGATTGGACAATATTTGTCTGAGATACAACTATCTGAAAATCTGGAATCTGAGGGAGCAAAAAAGTTTTGATATATTTACAGTAGAACATTTACTAAATATCTTCATGGAACATGATCTTAATATCCTAATGATTTTTGTCATAAAAGAGAAATGTATAATTTTGATCCATACAATGTATTGTTGGCTATTGCTACAGATATACCTGTGTTACTGATGACTGCTGTTGTGCTGCAGGGTCACATATAGATATATAACTTATATATAGAGAGAGAGACTGATTCATTTATTTACTGACATCGACCTAAGACTTGTGTCAGGTTTCAAATGATTGATTCTAAATAAATGAGAAGATAAGTCGCCTGTGTAATCAGTGATTATCGTGTAATATGTGCTTCAGTATATTATCTGTATATTAACGCTACAGCAGAGAAATGAATTACTAACACATCTACATCACTGGCGAGAACGAGAGCTGTCTCACACACACACACACACACACACACACACACACACACACACACACTGTACCTGCGGCAGAATCCATCGCTAACACACAAACAATCCAAACAACACCGTAAACACCTCAGACTCGCAACAGCGTCACTTCCTGCTCTACTCCCGCCAACGACTTCAAACGCCACGTCAGAGTAAAGGCGCTCCTGATTGGCCGGAGCGATTATTGACATTGAGTAAAGCTGAAGCTGATTGGAGGTTTTGACGCGACTCTTGCTGTTGGTATGAGGATAAATAATTCATGAGCCATTCATTAACATTCGACATTATATGCAGAATAATTCATACGTGACGATAATTTCTCTCTTTCAAGTGACCGGTGCAGGATTGTGTTTCTTTACTCGTCTTGCTCATCTGTAGAATCATTATATCTTCAAGCTGAGAGCAATATTATTATATAAATACATTATGTGCAAAAACATTATGCCACAGCAAAACTTCTGGACAACATTTCAACTTTTACAGAAAAAATAATCATATTTGATATTGAATCTATAAACGGACACGTTCAGTGTTTGATAATCAACAGTATTGTAATTTAGTTAGACATATCTTCTCGTGTGTGTTTTCTCTTTATTTTTAGTACTGCTTTATCAGAACTTGCTCTAATGCTCAGTGCTCTGCTAAACCTCTTACTGTGTTAATGCATCTCCTCTAGTTTCTCTTTCAGAATAGTCTGGAGACACACAGAGCATGCATGAGTCTTGTGTGCTGTAACTATAGCGTTCTGACTGCATGCTGATTCACTATTAATCACAATATTCACAATACAGGACTGTCATTTCCTTCACATGAGGCACCAAATACACGTCACCCGAGCTGGTAAATTGTATTTCGGCGAATGAAAGCCAGTTCTGATAACAGCCCGGCCTAAATGTGTTCTGTGAGTAATCCAGTGTCTGTAAGGAGGCTCGGCGTGTGAGATACGAGAGCGTGACCTTTGACTCCTGAATCAATGAGCGGTCCTCAGCGCCGGCTGGAGAAAGGGTCCAGGACAAAAGCAGATAGACATCTGGGGTCCTGAGGCGGCGTGGGGCTGATTGCTGTGAAAGCGGAGGTCAGGCCGCGTGGAATGGGTTTAGCCTCACAGGTATCTGAGCATCAGGGATAGAGAAAGCCCCCGTGCTCTGGAATCAGAGGATCAGTGTACTGCAATGCTCACCAAGATCAAATCACAGAAAGCAATGTCTGCAGAAGCAGATCAGAGGGGAGTGTGATGCTTGGAGGAGCTGCCGTGTGTGTGTGTCTGTGTGTGAGTGTGTGTGTGTGTGTGTGTGTGTGTGAGTGTGTGTGAGTGTGTGTGTGTGTGTGTGTGTGAGAGTGTGTGTGTGTGTGTGTGTGTGAGAGTGTGTGTGAGTGTGTGTGTGTGTGTGTGTGTGTGTGTGTGTGTGTGTGAGAGTGTGTGTGTGTGTGTGTGTGTGTGTGTGTGAGAGTGTGTGTGTGTGTGTGTGTGTGTGTGTGTGTGTGTGTGTGTGTGCGTGTGAGAGAGCGTGTGTGTGTGTGGTATGTAGAGATGTACATACCACACACAGCCTGTACATGTTTATTTTATTATTTCGACGGTATGAACATTTCTTATCACGATTATAATGACCAAAATGATCACAGTTATCAGTATTATCACGGTGTTGTTAAAACGTGCTGGAAATGTTCAAAACCCAAGTTTTATATTTAAAAACAACTAACAACAAATAAAATGACTTTTTGTTTGCATAAACACTAAAACAATAACATTACTAATGATGGCCGAATTTTAAACAACAACATGACTGACAACAGTTTATCTAATAACATGTATGAAATGTTCAAATAAAGCTTTGAAAACGTTTCATAAAATGTTAAACCTCATATTTCAGTCTTTAAATAAAGAAATGGGTTGAGTCAAGATTCGAGAGTTTTATTTGTCACATACACAATTATACAGAGTATAACCAGCAGTGAAATGTAGGTTAATGCTTAGAGGAGCTGCCGTGTGTGTTTGTGTGTGTGTGTGTGTGTGTGTGTGTGAGTGTGTGTGTGTGTGCGTGCGTGTGTGTGTGTGTGTGTGTGAGAGTCAAAATGATAATTGATTAATAAATGATTATATGTATTTTATATGCTTCATAAATAATTCTAGATAACTGTTTAAATGTGTAGAATCCACATAAGCACAAATCCGGTCTGTGTTTAGTCCAGACAGAACTGCCCACAGACTGAATGTGAATGTGAGTCTCTGTAAATCCACTCTCTGACAGCAGGTGGCGCTTATGGAGCAGCATGAATGATGAAAACAAAATGCCATCGAATCTTTTCTGAAGACCTTCAGAGGAACATTCATATAATTAATTCATTCATGTATGAATGATCTTAGCACTCTTTTAACTCCTCCCAGCTTTTCCACCATGAACCTACTCTGCTGCTGAGTCTCTCAACGTTCTGAACACACATTCTTCCAGTAACATTAATAGAAGGTTGATTCAAAGTTATCTGGTCTTTAATAACTTTCAACAACACTTTAGCACAAGCATGTTACAATGTTTTTCTGGAACGTTTTAGCTGGACATTCATCTTTTTTAAAATGTTACTGCATGCTACTCGTTTCAGATGATTCAGAGAACATGTGTTCTGTGTGTCTCTGTGTGAATGAGTGCCATAGTGTTCTCTGCTACACAAAATCAGACACACACGTGATAATCGCAGTGTGTTCAGCTCAATACATGAGCCATGCACACATGAGCTTCATCTCCAGAGCTGCTCAGAGTCACTTCAGCAGCACACACTGAGACTCAGATCTTCAACAAACCCACAAAATAAAAGATTGGTTTAACAAGACATTATGACAGAAATATTTTACTATTGTAGACTAAAATGCACTTCTCAAAGTAATAACAATAATATCTATATTCAGTCTAAATTTAGCCTTTTTTAATTAAAATATTATTTTTCCTAAAACGCTTTCTGTTTCTCTCTTTAAGATCTTATTGATTACATTATTATTATTATTGTTCTTATTATTAATATTATATTTTCTGGAATATCATGCAACCAAGATATCTTTTCATTCATTCAGGCCATATTTTTCACCCAAGAAAATGCCCTTAACGCTCACATAACCTAGAAAAACATTTTTAAAACATGACTTTTCTGAGATTCTGAGAACTTAATGGGAATGTTAGCAGAACATTATTTTGGTTTGGCTGGGACTGTCCATAGAGCAGCATTCAGGACTCCAGCTTGCTGTTGTTGTTATTTTATTCCCCCTCATAAGCCGGTTGGTGGTAATTATATTCGGTCCAGTGAAGCCATCCGTGATGCTGCTGAGCTCTTTCTGACTGTCATCTGATTGCATGAGGTTTTCTTAAACGACAAGCTCTCAATGCTTTCACACGGGTTTAAGCACAAACGGCTGCAGTGTTCGCCGGGAAATTCTCTCCGTCATATCACTGCCGCCCCTGAAATCCCACAGCTATATTTCACATGAAAGAGTACGAGACTCTGAGATTTTAAAGCTGCTTCACTCATTTATTTTATTAGCTTTTAATGAACGTAATTAGATGGCAAGTAATTAAATGTAATTGTGCTTGCGACATCCTCCCCCATGCTTGTAAATTGGCCCAAACAACATGTGTGGTATGAGCAAATTTGCTGGATTAATTGGGGATAGATAATATTTTTGGATTGTATTTCACACTAAATGGCCGCGCGCCGAAACAAAGACTGCGGCTCAAGCTCATTAATCTCTGTCAAGGGGAAGCTGGGGTGCGATTTGCATGACTGAAGTAGCGGTGCATGCTGTTCGATTCCTGCGAAGCGTTAGCGGCGTGTCACTCAGGGCCCAGCCTCCTGACAGACTGACCCCACCAAAACACTGCTTCTGCTGAGTACTAATTACTCTGACACCGCTCCAGAGCAAACACGGTAAACCCTGGACAGTGTGGCCTTCTTATGGCAGATGCATCTATCTATCTATCTATCTATCTATCTATCTATCTATCTATCTATCTATCTATCTATCTATCTATCTATAATCTATCTATCTATCTATCTATCTATCTATCTATCTATCTATCTATCTATCTATCTATCTATCATCTATCTATCTATCTATCTATCTATCTATCTATCTATCTATCTATCTATCTATCTATCTATCTATCTATCTATCTATCTATCTATCTATCTATCTATCTATCTATCTATCGTCTGTCTGTCTGTCTGTCTGTCTGTCTGTCTGTCTGTCTGTCTATCTATCTATCTATCTATCTATCTATCTATCTATCTATCTATCTATCTATCTATCTATCTATCTATCTATCTATCGTCTGTCTGTCTGTCTGTCTGTCTATCTATCTATCTATCTATCTATCTATCTATCTATCTATCTATCTATCTATCTATCTATCTATCTATCTATCTATCTATCTATCTATCATTAGTAAGTGAGTGTGTGTGTCGTCACGCCTCACGCTGGGTTTTTTCCTTTTTCGCCATCATTTCTAATATCCTAGAGGCATTTTCCTCATTATCAAATATTGTTTGATGTCTTTGTTTGGTGATGATTAACGGCAAGCACTGAAACTGCAGCGTTGGTCTCTGAAGGAGAGGCACGTGTTTTACGCATGCGGTCATTTCTCAGGACCATCGTTAGAGTGTTTTCACTCATTTATCTTCATTGTGCATGGCTTCTTAAGCTCAGTAAATGAATCTATTAGCATGTTTGATTTCATTCTTTCACATCTGCTCCCGTGATTCTCTTTTTTTTTGCTGTAATGGTTGATATGTTTGCATACGACATTCGTGAGCGATTGAAAACCCATGATATTCGTGACACGGCGAGCAAACAAACAGCCGAGCAGCCCTCGCCGTGTCACAGCGTGATGGAAGATTTGGGGCATTGTATCTTTCTAATGACATTATCCAGTCAAATCTAAAGCAGAGAAAAATGGCAGATATGAGCAGAGGCATTGTGCGGCGTCTTATTTAAACACATTTGGAGAGCGAGGCAGACAGAGAGAGGCAGACGGGTGGCTAAATGAAAGGTTATGCTTTGCCCTGTGTTTGTATTGTCAATAACTGCAGAAGGCTGTCAAGAAAGTGCAGAGATAAAGGTCAATAACTCTGACAAATGTGTTTGTATTTGAAGAGTGGCGCTGATAGCAGCCGCAGTGCCACAACACCGACACAAACACTGCAGCTCATAATAACACACTCATTATTTTAACACAAGCGACCCGGTGCCACTCAACTCTGTGTGTGTGTGTGTGTGTGTGTGTGAGTGTGTGTGTGTGAGTGTGTGTGTGTGTGTGTGTGTGTGTGTGTGTGTGTGTGTGTGTGTGTGTGTGTGTGAGTGTGTGTGTGTGTGTGTGTGTGTGTGTGTGTGTGTGTGAGTGTGAGTGTGTGTGTGTGTGTGTGTGTGTGTGTGTGTGAGTGTGTGTGTGTCAGGAAAATGAAGCGCACTGGATATTAATCTACACCTTACATTTATTATATTTATTCTCTAGAATCCATAAACTGATGGACAAAATACACATTCTGTGTGCTTCAGGACAGCTTCATTTCATATTATTCACTGTCAAATTAACGTCACAAATAACCTTAAAGTAATTCAGTATTTTATATGAATAAAACCTCTTAAAATATACCAATAATTAATAAAACCTTAAAAGCAATTCTATATATATGTTTTGTATTTATGCAGAATTACAACAAATATTGTAGGATTTTTAAGCACATATTTTTACCATTTGATTTATTTATTATTTATTTTGTTACATTTATAAATATAAAAATATATTTAGAAATGTACTATTTAAATTAATAAATGTATGTAATGTCTCTATATTTTTTATTAGAATCGTACAATTTCAAAAATGTTAATTCTGTCTGTTTGTAGATGAATAAATGTGACTGTAAATAGTAGCAGAAAAATTATAGCTACAAGGAAGCTGAACACTGTTACTGTATGAGTATTTATACTGTGTGTGTGTGTGTGTGTGTGTGTGTGTCGATGTAAATACAGAAGAAATGTTGTTTATCGACAGTTTCACAACAACAAATGATTGTGAAATACTTCCATCCTTTTTAATCTTTGCTGTACATCGTGTAATTTTCAGTTTGTTTTCGTGTCCTTTTTTAACTAGAAAATAAATGCTGTGTTTTAGTGTTTGTTGATTTTAGGAATGTCTATTTCCACATATTCAGGGTAAGTTGTGTGAAGTATACGTGTAACTCCTGCAGGGAATAAATGCATGCAGATGTTTGTATTTTGTGTTTTTCTGTGAGATGTGACTGCCTGTGCTGGTTCCACTGGGAATATGAAGTGATTTTGTGTTTCTGCAGCACGGTTTGTGTTGGGTGTGATCTTATAAACTCAGGGCTGTTTCTGTGTGTTATTGGCCGCCGTGTTGTGCGGATCTTTTGTGAAGTAGCTGCTCCGGCATTCTTTCATTATCTGGAGCAACAAAGAAAGTCTTTTGTTTGCAGTTTTCCTTCAGGCGCCTGCATCCGTCCGTAACTTACTACTGTCCCCTGCTGGCCGTCCACAGCACTGGGAGCCACCGGCCGGGCCTCTGTGTGTGTGTGTGTGTGTGTGTGTGTCCAGCTGCAGTAAATGTGTCCGGAGTAACACACACTGGACTGTGTTTGTGCTTGTGTTCAAATTCTGCAAACGCTGAGAGGAACAGCTCGTCCGAACAACACGTTTGCTGGGTAAATATGGCTGATTTTCAGAATACGCCCTGCAGAATTAATGTTGTAAAATGATATGCATGAATGTGTTCATTCTCTGGTCCAGAATTTAGTTTCAATCGGTCATTAATGTGCCTTCATGTGCTGTTTTTGTTGTTGTTATTATTTCCTTCTCAGGGTTTTTCTGCGGGGGCTTAAACGTCTCGGCTGACAGTGCATGGATGTGCAGTCAGGTTACTCATGTCAAATGACCAATTAAAGGGGCTATAGAGGATGGCAGGGCGGTCTCTAGTGCTGCAGTCTCATGGGACACCAATCAAACGAGAGCTCTATCACTCAAATGTAAACTGGATTCATTCATTAGCCATTTACCAGCCCTATCATTATTCATTACACACATGCACAGAGAGACGTGTCTGCCAGGACCGACGCTGGGGACAAAACACAGCAAGATACAGTTCTTCTGGTGCAGTGCATCCCATTAATTGATCTTTTTGGCAAGATATTATTCAAATGTTACACGGGAAATATTTATTTTGTAGCATGCATTCTGGATTTTAATATAAAAATTCCAAATACAAATTTGCATTACTTAAAAATCCCCGAGAACTGTTTAAAATGATCCTTTTTAACTAAATTCTCAAATTAATGTCTGTATGGATTGAACTGTAAAAATATGCAATATGAATTTGCACATTTCATAATACTGAAGCACTGCAATTTAAGACATTTACTGTAGGCCTATTTCACTCTTGATTTTGTAAAAGCTCTAAATACATTTTTATTATTACATAAAAATACCTGTGACATTTTTAAATCATCTTTTTTTAACCAAAATCTAAAGTGAATGTAATTTTACTGTATAAATACAATATGAATTAGCACGTCTCAGAATGCTGAAGCACTTTACTTTTATTTGTAACAGAAGTGCAGTACTTCTGATTTTTGAGAGTACTGCGCATCTAAATGAATCATTTGACTCAGTGTGTGTGTGTGTGTGTGTGTGAGTGTGTGTGTGAGTGTGTGTGTGTGTGTGTGTGTGTGTGTGTGTGTGTGTGTGTGTGTGTGTGTGTGTGTGGTATTAATACGAGCGTGTGCTGTAGTTTCACAGCTGTTGCCAGTGTTTCACCTCCTCTAACACACATGCGTTTCATTGATCACACGAGTGAAGATTAGCATCCCGAACCTCAGGAGTGTGTGCGGATCAGTGCTTGACCTCTGACCTCAAACCTGCTGGTTAAACACACTAATATCATTTAGTCATCGAGGGCGTAAATGCACTAAACATCTCTGCTTTAGGAACATATAGAAGCACACACTCGTTCTCTTCATCTCAGTACCTCGTGTGCAGTGAAGCGCCGCTCTCCGCATCAACACTCAAGAGCGTGACAGCCTGTCAGAGAAGACCTTTTTTTCTATATTTTTATTTACATGCTTTTATAGTCCTGTCTGGCTTGTTTTTGAGTGACTATAAATATCTCGGGCTTGTTGAAAATGCGCCGTCCTTCACATGAAGGTGTCTTCTGCACCGTGGAAGCAGGGACTGTGATGCTGGGCAGCGTTACACTAACAGAAATATATAAGCATACAGAATTACACAAAATAATGACACAGTTGCTGCATGATTTACCGTCTGTCAGAGGACAAATATTATAATGGGAGAGTCGGAGTCCAGGCTTTAAAGACCACATGAAGCAGCGTTTGTAACCCATGATGTGACGTATTTCTGAGCGAAACAATGCAGGGCGGGACCTATGAACATATGAACGTGGCTAATAATAACAGAGATCGATGATGCACCTGTAAGAAAGCACTTTTGTGCACCGTAAGAAATAAAAGAAAGGGAATGCAGTCAGCTTTCATTTCATGGTGATAGACTGTGTGATTTCATGCTGTTTGTTGGTCTGCATTTAGACGGCCAAATATATTTATATATATATATGTATATTAATGATATAAATGTATGCATGTACTGTTTATTTGTAGCTGTCGGCTGAAAGTGGCATGGAGTTTGTTCATGTCTGATTTATTATAGCAGTGGTCATACACAACCATTCTGGGATCATTAAGATCTCTTCTGCTCACCAAGGCTGCTTTTATTTGATCAAAGATACAGAAAAAAGTGTGAAATATTTTTACAGTTTAAAGCAGCTGTTTTCTGTGTGAATATGTGTTAAAGTGTAATTTATTTCTGTGATCTGCAGCTGTATTTTCAGCATCATTACTCCAGTCTTCAGTGTCACATGATCTTCAGAAATCATAATAATATACTGATTTACTGCTCAACAAACATTTCTGATTATTATCAATGTTGAAAACTGTTGTGCTGAACGCTATTTTTGTGGAAACCATCATACATTTTATTTTTCAGGATTCACAGATGAATAGAAAGCTCAGAATAGCAGCATTTATTTGAGATAGAAATCTACTGTAACATTGTAAATGTCTTTACTGTCACTTTTGATCAATTTAATGCATCCTTGAGGAATAACAGTATTCATTTCATTCTGAAAAAATATAAAACCCTACTGAAACAGTAGCATATAATAATTGTGATTTTATTAGTGATCTCACTGTTTAGAGGCAGATATGATGGACACACGGGTGAAGCGTCTCTCTGTTCTGACAGACTCCATTAATTGAGATCTGAATTAATTAAACCTTTATATTTTCTGCACTTTTGGAGAATGGTTGACTTTTGTTGACAGTGTCCAGATACAAAGTTAATTGTAAAACGAATTGTTCTGTCACTCTCCAATAGATACATCTAATTATACACACCTGCTTTATTTTGATCATTTATAGAACTCCATTTACATTTCATTATCAGAACCCAATATTGAATTTAATGAAAATAAACAATCCGATTGATAAATTAGCAAATGTCCAGACAGACGTGAAGCCGTGATCCTGCAGTTATTTCTCCATGCTGCTGTTTTTGATGAACTTCTACATTTGTTTTGAGTTTTGATGCTAATTTGTGTCTGTCACTGTTATAATGATCTTGCATGCTTTTTATAAAAGTTAAACAGAGGATGGTTTGTAAATAGCAGTTTTAAATAGACACAACACAGCATGTAAAAATAGCAATCCATTCGTCCACAAATAATCTTGCATTTAATCTTTCAAAGGCTAGAAAGGATTTTTTTCCACACAATGGGACAGACGTCTAAATTTAGGGATGCATAATTTATTCTTCCGATTGTAAAAAGCAATCCAGCCGTTGAAGACGTCTTGTGGGACGTCTCTTTTTTTCATGTCATCTCAGGTTGAAATCAAACCCAGTCTAAAAATACTCCGGCGCTCTGACCATCGTGTGCTAATTGTGTGGCTGATAATAAAGACACAAACAGCATTAATAGCGCAATATTTAATGAGTGACAGCAGCTCATCCATCACGGCCGCTAATGAGCTCAGCCTCCATCCCAACTACAAAACCACCGCGCTTTAATTCCTCTTCACATAGGCCTTTGTGTGAGTGAGTTTGATGTTGGTCTGGCAGAAAGAAAATAAATCATGAGTGTTCAAAATCTAAAATCTTTCCCCTTTACATCACAAGCTGTCACAGCTTCTACCCATAATTCTCTTGTGCAGGTTGTTGTTTTTTCCTCCAATACTCCCTGTTGAAAAAAAAACCATCATGAGTTAGGACCAGCTTAAACCAGCTCAAACCAGCTGCCATGCTTCAAAACATACCTAACCAGCATATGTTTTTTTTTTTTTTGCAGGGCTGATGCATTTTTGCTGGTGAAATGACTGATCAAATTCACAATTGAATACATGATGTTTATCTGCAAGCATGCATGCACTTTTTACCTGCAAGCATTAAATTAACACTCAATCCTTCCACACGAGCGTCTCCTGTGTGCATGCGTCGCGGGTGAATTCACTCGCCATTGTTTCTCCATGTGAAGTGGAATTCATGGGGCTTTAGAGTAACTAATCTCTGCTGCTGTAATTATGGATTATCCGCTCTTCAGAGACACGGAGACTTCAGAGACTGATCTACACCTCCAGACTCTTCATGCTGCAGCCCAAATGAGTTCACAATCATACAGTCCTGCGATGCATCCAGGCATTTCCAGGAAAGTGCTCATGATGTCTTTGAGAATGTAGACGATGTCTGCGAGCGCTCTGGAAGAGTGAGACCAGAGCGTGTAAGAGAGGAAAATATCCACCTTCATTTACAGTGCAGAAGTCAGATGTTGTGTGTGAATGTGTTCTGATTCATTAGATGTATGATAGGGAAATAACTAGAAGAAGAAGAATACAGTGCAGCAACCAACTAATCACAATCACAAATTAAAGAAAGCAAACGAAAAGTCTCATATACATACAGTATATATAGTGATTTAAAAAATCAAAAACAAAAAAAACTTTGATGCATCCTATATATATGGATAAAAAAATCTTTTTTTCATTTTTGGTGCATATGCATTTTCATTGTTTAGTTGATTTTACTCAGTGATAAATGAACATTGAGAGCTCTTAACTAACTAAAAGAAAATAATTCACTGCTGTGCGCTCACACTTCAGAGTGAAAATCTAATTGTTTCTTTTCACACACTTATTTTATATTTGTGATGTTTTTTGCTGGTGATATGAAAAATTAAAATGAGTGAAAAATGGACAAATTTAACTTGTGAATACATTCTACTACACAGTTTTGGACAGATCCATATCTACAAACATGCATATTAATAATTAAGAATACAATTTTATATTTGTAAGGTGCATTCAGAATTTGCTTGCCTTTTGCAAATGAACAAATAAATACATTTATTTTAATATCACCAATTCTTTGGCAATGTAAACCTTTTTAGCAGAGAATGTGATATGGAGAATGTCAAAAATAAGAAATACATCTAGATTTGTAGCTTTATCTGCAGCCAGTCGTGGTTTAATATGGCAGCAGAACTCGTGTAGATTTCTTTCTTGGATGAATCCCTTCTGCTCGTCTCGGTCTCGTGTTATTATCATTAAAAGCGTCCAGCATATCGCTCAGGAAGCCTGATTTCCTGACGGCTCTAAACACATGTCAATAAGAAAATAAGAGGTGTCAGAGGATAATGGTCAAGGAGGAGGAGCGGGATGTCCACGTCAGGTCTTTACGAGCCGCCGGCTCCTCTAATGGAGCCAGAAAGTGGCCGTGTCATTCCTGTCAACATCTTGCGTTTTAAGCCAGTTGTTGCCTTCCAGCCAGGCCTGTAATTCTGTGCCATTAAAAGTGGGGAGGTGAGCGGCTTCCCAGCGGTGTCAACAAATGCCCTCCTCCTCAAGCCTGCTTCTGCACACTTTCTCACAGGAAACTTTTGGCTCGGCGTGAAAGCATAACGACTGGTTGTGTCACTCCAGCCATCATAAAGTCAATCACGTAGGTAGAATTACTGAGCCGTCAATGTCACACGCTCCTGATTTCCAAATGCTCATGACATTGTGCTGCTGGTGTTATTACACAGTCAGCATAACGTCAGGTCATTCTAACGAAGAACAGCTGAAAGACATGGTTTTGTTTTGATGGACAATCATAGCACAATAATGAAGACATGAACTGAAAATGTCAGGAAAAAAGTGGCAATTATTTGACCAACAGAAATCACAATATTCTGTGAAGATATCTAGTTTACTTGCTACGCTCTTAAAAATAAAGGAGCTTAAAAGGTTCTTCAAGTGATGCCATAGAAGAACCATTTTTGGTTCCACAAAGATCCATTCAGTCAAAGAACCATTTTATATTCTGAAGAACATTCTTTCGCCAAAAAGAAGCTTTTGTGAAACAGAATATCACTGCGACTGCTGCACGCACGGTACGGCAGCAAAGTTCCTTGATTATTACGCTGGAACGAGAGTATAGTTCCTAGCCATATCAGACTAGAAAATCACAACTTTACATGTTCCATCAGTCTTAGTACATGATGTAACTACAGCAGAGTCAAGCTTTAATAGGAAAATGTTCTGTTGTGTTATATTGCTGATACTGAACAGATTTACTCTCATTTATAGACCAGATCCATGTATTAGTCAATTGAATTTATTTATTTATTTATTTTTTCTTTTCTTTTTAATGGACATTGTTTCAGAGCAACTTTGATTTAAATGCATAGTTCACCCCAGGGTTATTATTGTTAACTAAAGCCATATGTTGAAATAAAGCTGAAATATCAAAATGTAAACATTTTAAACATGCAAACATTTTAATTAAAGCACTAAAATTACAAACTAGAAAAAAATTACAAAAGTAACAGTAATAAATTAAACCTAAATAGTAAAATAATTTATAAAAATATAATACAAATTACAAAAGCACATAACAAAATGAAAGAAAATTAAACAAATGAAAACTGAAAATAACAAAAAAGATATATTTTTATGTATTTATTTAATTGTCAGCCGTCGTCAGCATTTTCAATGATTTTCACAAGATTTCCATGGCCCTCTGAATATTTTGTTGTGTGAATATCTGAACATGCAATATGTCAAAAGAAAGAACAGAGCCTCTGCTTTTAAACAAAACAAACCTGTTTTATTCTAGCTTCATGCAATCTTTTTTTATTATTATCAACACTTAAATGTGGATAAGTTTTATTTTAAACAAAAGCAACATTTTGAGCAATAAGCGGAGAAAATAGCATTTTTGTCCAGATCGGATTCAGAATGATGATCAAAACGTAGTAGATCACTTCTGATCTTAGGATCTTCTCACTCAATAACTAAAATGCAATAATCCAATAAACCAACAGGCTATCACCCAGATGCAATGATGTGCTCTCTGTTAGTTGGGCATGACGGGACAGAAGAAGGTCGGATGTTAAAACACGTGTCGTATCTGCTCTCTGGGTGCTGTAGAGTTTTATTCAGCAGATAAACAAGAGCGTCGGCCTGTCAGAGTCACCTAAAACCGCTCTGCACTGAGAGATTTAGAAATGGGAAACACCTGCGGCCGAACGCGTTTCCCAGCGTCCCACAGCTCCGTGACCAATGGGTGAGGAACGCAGGAAGGACGAGGAGGTTTAGCCTCGTGTTTGTCCTGTAAACACTGCACCGATGAGCCCAGAAACACGGCCAAACGTTCCTGTTCTCAGTGTGTTCTCCACAATTTATAGAGTTCTCCATTTTCTCAACAAACACCAGCAGTTCAAAGCACTGGTCAAAAACTAGTCAAAAGGGGTCGTGGATGACGTGGAGCTTGTGTGTTATGAATTGCATTTAAAGATGAAGTTTGCATGTTACGCTTTGCCATATTTGATGAGCTCAGTGTACGTGCATTGATCAGTTTTTATATGTGAATACAAGCTTTAAATCTGTTCATCCTATAAAGCGATCTTGGATTAAACTTCTCAATTCATTTTACAAAATCCTGACGTGTCTAAGTTTTGGTGTAATGGTCTTTCAGTGGACGGCCAGAAATTTCTCAATAAACATATCTTCAGATTTGAGTTTAAAAGATGAACAAAAGATGAATGCATTTAGAACATGATGGCAGAACTTTCACTTTTGGGTGAATTAATGCTTTAAGGAGCTTAGTTAAGTGTTTGTTGTGCATTGCATGTTTCAGGTGATTTTTGCATGTGATTGAGAGGCGATCTTAAGGTTAGATAGCATGTCGAGGCTATTGCAGGTTCGTTTCTGTGCAGTCGGCAGCGACGCTTACCTCATTGTCAAGTCAGATTACATCAGGGACAGAACTATGGTCAAACATCCCACGACAAAGCCGACAAACACAGACTGAACATGTTCAGTGGCTTAAACAAACGGCATCAGGGTTGTAAGTTGCTGTTTGTTGAGGAAGTGTGAAGGAGTCTCGTGTGTGCGTGTTTTCCCGTGCCGCTCTCAGCGGGGTGAAGGTTATTGAAATAAATATTCCAGCTCTGTATTTGAATGCTGTAGTGTTTAAAGATGGTGTCAAACAAATGTCCTCCTCTCCAGATGAGCTCTACAAAGCTGCGCTGTGAATGCAGGCCGTCTCGCTGGAGGACATTGTGATTAAAAACATTCGTGTCCTCAGCAGGCCCACCCGCTTCAAAGCCCAGCGCTGCGTTTTCATATGAAAGCCACGAAAAGAGGTTTTTATCTTCCCTCAGTGATATTTGAGGGCTTATTTTCTGTGTGGTAACACAATCTTGTGAAGTGTTTCTGTACGCCGCATATCCAGTGATGTATCACGGCTCAGACTCGCAGTATTTGGCCTGATGATTTCTGCAAAACAGCGTCACAGAAATGGAATGACAGATAAAGCATAGAATTTCACATGTTGGATGAAATAAACTGTAAATATCAGTGCTTGCTGTGGGTCGCTACTCGCTAGGCAAGTTTCCATCCATTGACAAAATGAAAATGTGTTAAAAAAGTTAAAGGGGTCTTATTGTGCTCTTTCGCAAAGTCTTGATTTAATTTTTAAGGTGTACTAGAATACGTTTTCATGCTTGAATATTCCAATAATGTGTTATTAATGGCGACAACACGCTCCTAAAGCAGC
Organism: Barbus barbus; assembly: GCF_936440315.1. Taxonomy (NCBI): domain Eukaryota; kingdom Metazoa; phylum Chordata; class Actinopteri; order Cypriniformes; family Cyprinidae; genus Barbus; species Barbus barbus. The sequence goes on from NC_136758.1 coordinate 1,099,925, forward strand.
TCTTCTTCTTCGTCTTCTCTAGCGCAGCTCAACCAGGCCTCGCCAGTGGGTGGGATTATTTAAATGAGGGACTCTGTGATGTCACAATATCTGGAAGAACAATATCTAGTTCTTGAAAACTGTGTGAACTTTGAACGTTGTAACCTTGCAGATCTTTTATGCTCAAACCGCAACATTAAACAAATAAAAACAAAAACTCGTAGTATCGATACGCAAAAACTGAGTTTGGCGTTGATATAATACACACGTGTTTGGGGTACATATAATACACAGTTCTCATGTGCATATGATACTAAATTTGTTGGCGTGCATATGATACGCATCTACCCAAAAACCCTAATTCTGCCCATTGCGTAGCATATATACACACCAAAGTCCAGTCCAGTCAGTACCACGAGCTTTTGTTTTTATTTGTTGTATTATTTATACGCACTTTCATGAGATCGGGTTGAATTGTTACCTTAAAAAACTATTTTTACCTAATTTAAACTCAAAAAATGTGTTGTTGGTATAAATGTTTGTATATAGGTTGATGCAGTGATATTAAATACTATTTTTAAGTTAACCAGTTGCCATTGTTAGGTTACCACTTTTTGCAGCGCAGTCTTACTGGTTTGCAGTGGAATGCAGAATTACATCATCCTTAATAAAACGAATCATAGAAATTATGTGTTAAAGATTAATTGATTTTTTCCCCATTTCCATGAGCTATGTCAATAAACGTTTTGATGTGCTAAACATTTTTCGCATAAAAACTCTTGGATGTAAATGTGGCTAGTGCATCGCTGCAATTGCTGCAAAAAAAGTGCAAGTGCGATCTGTGGTTGCTGACATAAAAGTGAAGTCTGTAAAATATTTATTTTCATATTTTTTCAGCCCCCAAACGTATTCTGTTGGAAGCCACGTTTAGGGTCTAACATGCTTTTTGATTACTAAAAATGAGTGAGAGCATTCAAACAGAATCCAGGCCAGTAAAACTGAAAAAGACAGAATTTGTGAGAAGATTTCAGCATGTACTTCCAGTGCGATAAGTCTTCGGTGTGAATGCAGTCGCTCAGTGTTGAAAGCGTGTGAGAGTGTGATTCATAACACATCACAAGTAAACATTCTCTGCACTATGAAGTGGACATTAGTATAAATGGTCAGTTTTCTGCTGTGATTGTAAGTTGGCTTCTGTGTTTTTCTTGATCTCGCTCTCCTCATCGATGTCAGAGTGAAATCTCTTCACGCCGTCTCGCCGCTGATGGGTTTCTTCATGCGTTGTCAGACACCTCCAGAACGTGAAAAGCACTTTCTGGTGTTTTATCAGACGCGTGCGAGGCCTGCGCTAAAACTTTTGTGACAGCGTAATAACCGTGTGTTTGTTTGGAGTGAATGTTTGCCATTTCACTCATCCCTGTCTCTCTCTCAGCGTCTGTCTCGCTCGCTCTGGCAAAATTAATTACTGTATGTTCTGCTTTATGAGCATGTCAGAGGGAGATGATAAATGACCTGTAATATCAAGAGATTTCACTGGTAGTTGAAGACAGAAGATCCACACACACACACACACACACAACCACAGACATTAATCAATGGCCTCATATTTGTTATTAACTTACTAGAGGAACGATCGCAGCCGCAATGTCATTACCAGCGGTACAGGCCCATAATGGAGGTGAACTTTCTGAAGGCCTCCATATCAGATGAGCAATCTGATGTGATTACAGACCGCCGTGTAAATCTCTGCCCTCATTACGCTTTCAGAAGAAAGTGAAACATCACGGTGCGTTACGCTGAAATTCATCTTAACAGGATTTAACTCAGCACCTCGCGGACCCAAATACGGCTGTTTAATGGACCCAAATATGACTGTTTTATGATCTTTGACGGCTCCATCAAAACACGGTCGCATTTTCACTCGTCGAGAAGCAGAAACGTTCGTTCATGTCTCCTGAAAGCAGCTTTGAGGAAGCAGATTGGGAAATAAACCCACTGATACTGTCTGCAAACAAACCAGCTGATCTGAGGTCAGAGAATAAGAGAGAATCGGCCTCACCTGCAGTCCGTCTGTCAGCAGAAATAAAGAGAAACCTCAGGCTAAAGATGAGCTCGCAGCCTCAGCTTTGATTTTCACATCACATCTGATGATGATAATGAACCATAAAAGAGATATCGGCAAAATAAAACGGTTAAAGGGGAAGGAGTTTACTGCAGGCCATGTTACATTTGCTCCGTGCCTGGGATATTTTCCTCTTCATTGATTTTTAGTGATGATTGCCTTCCTTATTCATGGAGAGAAATAATCAGCTTTAGGCATTAATTCATCGCTGTGACTGCACTGGTCAGTGTTGACAGATAATATAATAGGACATATTATTTTGCCAGAGCGCTTTTAATAAAGCAGCAACTAACACTTCTATTGTGTGAAGGGCGATGTGTTAACATAGTTTATTATTTATATTTATAGATATAATGTAAGTGTGTATTTATGATTAGCCTAATCTCATAGCTCATATCTTTGTTGTAAATATTCAGTCTTTAACAAAAAAAAAAAAAAGAAAAAAAGAAGGGCGTTAAACAAGTGCATTATGTTAAAAAGACATGAACTGTGATAAATGTAGACCTTAGAAAGCAAAGTTTCTTATAGCCAGTATGTTGTATGTTGTGGAGCCATCAAAGTAAAGTGTTAAGCAGACAGTCTACTAATACTATAATAAATGTAGTTACTTACGGTTAGGAGAATGTCTAAAGTGGACTATCAAAATAAAGTGTTACCAGCAAAACACTCCCAATGCATGTTCATCATCAGTCATAATTTTGTTAAAAATTGCATCTTTTTAGCATCACATCTTTCTCTGACCAAAGTGATTTCAATGCACATGATGTCGTAATTACATAAATACAAACTTCCCAGGAGGATTTGAATGCACTATAAGGTCTTTGAATGAGTAAGTTAACTTCAACATCTCCAGTTATTCATATATTTGTTTAGATGCATGAATCGACATGCATACTGTATACTGTGTTCATCCTGACGCTATTATAGTCGTATTGTATTTTCTTCCCTCTCTGCACAGCTGTATTTCACTGGTGTAGTGAAAGTGCATCCTGGTGTATTTACACTAATGGAAATATTTTTGGCTTTGCATGGAACTACTTTTGAAGACCAGAGTACATAACTAACTGTACAGTACCGTGCCACCAGCCATGACTGATATGTCACGTGTGTGGCTTCAGTGATGCACAGGTGAGGATGAGGAGGCCGCTCCTGTATCATCAGGAAACCCGTATGTCCTGGGGTCTCACACAAACCCCTGACGCAAAGAGGAAATAATCAGGGCGAGGCGTTCAGAGGAATGCAAATATTATTTTCCGAGCGGCTGCAAAAACAACAACACACCCCCGTGATGCGATGCGCGCGCCCCCCAACCAACCCTAACCGAGCGCATTTGCATAAAACATTAAGCACGACAAAATGATTACACCTGACAAGTACAGCCGCAGGAAGAACATCGCCAGTGGCAGCCGGTTCCTCGCGGATCGCGCAATCGTTTCCTCGGCAAGCGAGCGCCCCGTAACCGGCTTTCCGAGCGTCGCCGCGCCGCTGCCAGCGATTATCGCGGCCCTTTTGTTGGAGCGCCGAAGCCCTCCGCCCCGCACTCAAATCCCATAACTCGGCCTAAAATCAGGTTACCCTGCACCTCGCTGATAGGGCATTGTGACTGATGAGCTCGAATCGATCTGAGGTTGGAGGCTCTTGTTTGCGTGCGCGAGCGCCCGCTGTAAAATCGCGCCTCTGCTGTTTTGCATTCTTCTCTTAAATGTGGGTCTTGTAATGCAATTAAACGGCGCATGTAAGCCGCCCCCGCATCCCCGCGCTATTGTTTCACACACAAAAAGAATTCATCTGCAGTCATTTTTGACGCCAACGTTTAACCCGGGGTGCGTTGAAATAATTCGGGCACATATTAAGCAGAGAATCGGCTCGCCTGGGTTGTCAAGCAGCGCCGATGCACGCCACGGTTCGTCTTCAAAAAGATGAGCATCAAAACATTAATATCCTTCTTTTTCATTTGAGTGAGGGATGAAAATCCGTAATGTCGAGCTCTCGGATGAAGGATGCTCCCAGATAAAACCGAGAGAGATTATTGAACACTTTCATATTTCTCCCCAGACAGCTGGAAGAATGTTAATATTTGCGAGCGCAAACTTCGGGAGCGCGAGCTGATAAGGGCTGACAGCGCGTGACAGATGGTGTCAAAAACCCCGGTGACGCTGTCATGCTGACAAACTTTTCAAAGGCGCAATATACACACACGTGCTGTTATTGAAGTGCGCTGCGCTCGCGACGCTGTCCCTGCAGTTCAGGAGGAGCATGCAGCCGCTAAATGATGCATTCGGCAAAAGCCGGCAAACTTTAAACCTCTGTGTGTCAAGCTGAGAGCCGAAAGGAAGCGTCACGGAAAAACCGACAGCCTTACGGTGATTTTAGCGCTAACTTTGATATGATAATTCCTCATTCATGAACTCATTCCGACTGTTAACCCATGCAATAAATGGGGCGAATTAAGCGAGAATAGAAACGTGGCCCTGCTTGCTTTAGGAAAGAAGTATTCAGTCCTCAGCTCGCTGACAGAAAGTGCATCATTCCTCATGAAGTGTCTTTACATCAGAAATTCATTGCATTTGAACATTCATTGCAAGTTCAAACTCATTACAGTTCATTACAGTTATATGTATTTTCAGTCCACCTAATCATTGTTTTAAAACACAAGCTCTTTGTAATATGAAATGAGAGCATTTAGTGTAATCACCAAAACACAACAGTATGCTCTTCTTTCAGTACTTTTAACAATCAGTTAATTCAACAGAAAACAATGACAAACATGTTCGTTTTTCTCAGTCGCGTTGGTGCATTTCTTGAATCATCCTTAATATTTGCAAAGAAGTGTGTGCATTTCTCAAAACAGTTTGCACCACACGATAGACAACCCGGTCTCATCCCAAGTCGTCACACATTGACGCTTTGGTTTTAGCGTCACTTTTCGACGTGAAGGGAAGCGTAATTTTTCGGCGTCGATATGCTAACGCGCTATTGGGAATTTTATCGTCATAATAAGGTTGCATTATTGCATATATGTAGAGGTGTGATTTTTGAATGTAAACAGTCAAAATAGTGACTTACCCAACCCCTGCCCCTAAACCTACCATCTGTGAAGAAAACGCAAGATATAGGAGGCAGATGCAAGTACTGGCATAATTTATTTAAAAATGATTAATATACGCTAAGTGTTTCCTATTTAAAAAAATTACCTTCCCTTCACGTCGAAAAGTGACGCGAAAACCAAGCGTCAATATGTGACGAGTTGGGATGAGACTGTGTTACAATAGATTACCTGCAAACGCCTGCAACTTACTCAAAATCTTTAGTTCATCTCTCAAATGTATGTATTTATGTCAATGAACATATCACTGCCATCAGAATGAAAAGTCCTCGTGTCATTGTTCAAACAAGATGCTTAGTCATGTTGTCAATATAACAGTGTATATGACTACAGTTTGGATGACAGTTACTGTATTGAAATGCAGAAGGCTGCACTTCTTATGTATGCCATATATTCATTTCAAAAGTACAATTTACACATTACTGTATGTGGGATATTGATTGAAAGAGACTGGATAGGATTCACAGTTACACTTTTACTAGTGGTCTGACAAAAAAACACATTACAACATCATTGTAAAATACAATTTTCATTTTGGGGTGAACTATCCCTTTAAGCTTAAAAAACAAACAAACAAACAAAAAAAGTCCACTGTCAGAATTTGTAAGTCTTGTGTAGTCCTCTGTCTACGTATATATGCTTTCCAATTGAAGAGTCATGAGATGCACCTTTCAGCTATTTCAGAGAACTGGTTCTTCATTAGTTGATCTATATTCTCTTCATTAGTGAAAGTCAAGATTCATCTGCCCAATCATTGGCAAACTTACAAAAAGCCTAACAGAAATGTGTAGAAATATGCTTGACAGTTTATGACAACTAGATGAAGCATTTTGCATTTAATGACTTATACGATGAACTAATGACTAGATGTCTTGAGGGGAAAGACTATAGCACAGAGAACTATATAATAGATTCTGAGCAACATGACATTAGCAACTGATAATGTAGGAAACAGCAGACAAATGTACACAATCAATTGCATGAATGTACCAAAGTGATCACAACTTGGGGTGGTGATGGCGCAGTGGATAAGACACATGCCTTTGGTGTGAGAGACCCGGGTTCGAATCCACTGTGAGACACCAATGTGTCCCTGAGCAAGACACTTAACCCCCTAGTTGCTCCAGAGGTGTGCGACCTCTGACATATATAGCAATTGTAAGTCGCTTTGGATAAAAGCGTCAGCTAAATGAATAAATGTAAACTTGTTCAAAAGAAAGAGAAACCGCTTTTATGGTGTGCACAGGTGACTAGATGATGTGGAGGTTGAACAAGTAGTTTTGAGAATTTCATTTCTGATCTGAGAAATGCACCAAAGCCACTGAGAAACACTGTAAGCCGAACGAGAAGAGAGGCAAACGAAAAGTTTACGTTTTTTTTTCCTCAATTTTTTAAGTTAAGTCAACTTATCACTTTTTACAAAGCAACTACGCAATATGCTTACAAAATGCTTAATAATAAAGGGCAAAGATGTCGATTTTCCATTTTGGGGACATGACTTTTGGCGTTTGTTGTAAACTGGTGAGTTGGAGCTGGACGATGGAGACCCCTCTGTAATCAGCTAATCCAAACACACACTGGAGGAATCTCATTACTCCGCTCTACACTTCCATTCTGTCTTTATCTGGTTTCAATCAGCGCTCTCTCTTTCCAGCGGCTCACAGAAAGGTGATTCTCTCTGTGTGGATGTGAGCGAGCTGTCGGAGCGATGCGTGTTTGTCTTGTCTGTGGTGCTCTCGGAGAGCTCGAGCGTTTTGATGCCTCGGTCAACAGTAAAAATAAATGCGTTGGAATGGGTCACGCGGCTGTTTCTCGTCAGGCTCTCTGTGACATCACCCAACGGATGGCTGCTGTGGGAATGGCCCTCGTCCTCCCCCGCCAAACGGCCCACATGCGAACAGACATTAAAACGAAACCCGATCCGGGCCCTGGAATCTGTAAGGTGCCTCTTTTCTTCTTTCCCCTCGTTGGTTTCTCCCGTAGGTCAGGGAAAGGTGAGCGGCGACACCCCGGGTGAACAGTCTCTGGAATCTGAGATTAAAAAACGCTCCCAGATAACCAGCAGATCTGGAATTCACAATAACAAACCGGCCATATATCTACCTGTCTCCGGCCTTCCTCCCAGAGAGGCCAGCGGGTCACAGAAATGGCTGCGTTCCATCAACATCTCTTTTTTTTTCTCCTGAGGAGTCTGAGAGGGTCAAAAATAGAGTCCTGAAAGCTGTTTGACTCTGCCTGTGATATCCAGAGTCAGACAGAGACGTTAAAAATGCACATTCTGTCATCGTTTACTCTCCATCGTGTCAGTCCAAATGTTTCTTCTCTTGTGAAACACAAAGCAGCAGAGCAGCTCTTCTACGTATAGGCTATTGAAAGCCAATGGGGAGTGGAGACTGCTAAGTTCACACTAAAATCAAAATTACATCATCATTTACTCTCCCTCATGTCGTTCTGTATGAGTTTCGTGCTTCTGTTGGGCACAAAAGAAGATATTTGGAAGAATGTGTGTAACCAAACAGTTGCTGGTAGCCATTAACATGTTTTTTTTCTTCCATACTATGGAAGTCAATGGCTACCGTCGACTGTTTGATTACTGTTTAGACTGTTGGATTTTGTGTTGGGTGAGGAAATGATGACAGAATTTTCATTTTGGGGTGAACTATCCCTTTAAGCTTAAAAAACAAACAAACAAACATTGCACCAAGTATAATTGTACTGCTCCATGTTCCAAGTGTTATAACAGCTTTGTGTGAGAAATAGCCTGAAATTCATGCCTTGAAAATGGTCACCAATCACATTGGTCATTTTATGGAAAAAAATTAGTTTGGACAGTATGCTTTACGTAACTATTTGTGTGTGTGTGTGTGCCTTTTTGTGACAAATGAAGACATAAATCTGTATAATGACACAGGTATGACACAGGTATTACAAGGTGAAGGTGACTTTTCAGGACATTGACCCATGTCCCCACTTTTCAAAACGCTTATAAATCATACAGAGTGAGGTTTTTTAAGTTTAGGTGTAGTGTACATGAGTAAATGAGGACAGAATATTCATTGATTTCTGGATGAACTATTCCTTTAAGCAGCTGGTTTGACTAACATCTCTGTGATTGCAGGGTATTTTTGTCTCCTTTGTTTGAAGAAGTGCAGAGTCGTCTCACTCTGTCCCGGCTCCTGATGTCAGGAGTTCTTTCCGTTTGTCCAGATTATTTGCTTATATTTAGCCCTGAAATCCACTGGAATAGAACAGCAGAACGTCTTTGCAGTGGTGGACCGGATTCGTTTCTAGAAATATGCACAGCATGATGGCACCAGCCCTGAAAACACCCATCAGAGTCACAACATTTGATGTCAAATACACAAACTAATTTATCCTAGAGACACTGGTTTTGTAAAGGATGACTGCTAAGCAGTGTCCCGGATGATGTTTGTCAGAGCTATAGCACAGCATTTATTGATCCGCCTTGCCATGAATTCAGAATCCTCTAATCCAGCCCTATTCAAATTATTCGCTTTCCTCTCAAAAATTGAATAGCAATAAAAATTGACTTCCTGCTTTAACTCAGTCATAAATTTAGCGTGTATCGGCAGACCGCAAACAGAAAACAGACTGCCAGGCATTTAATTATTGAGAACATTGATTGACAAAGTGATTCATTTTCTAAACGGTGCTATTGAGAAACCAAATTTCTGTTATTTGTGTTGTTTATTATTTGAGGTCTGGAAACCTTTTGCCATTTTTAAACCTTTATAAAAAAATGTTTGTTAATGAAGATCATTGGAAAATACTGTTTTAGTTACTTCAAAATTTCACATTTACCTCAATGCTACTTGCTTTGTAATTATTTGTTCAAATTCACTAGCGATTTCTGAGTGAAAACTGTTTCAAAGTCAGTCATACACAATTTATTTTTCAGTTTGTCAGCCTAAACAAATAAAGATGACAGTTTAGCTCAAAAATAAAAAGCACAGCGGGAGCTGAACTCAAACGGGCATCGCTTGGCTCCGAGGAACACATGCCTGCTTCAGGACGTCCTCCAGAAGAGCTCAATCAGAGATCTCCAGCACTCAATCAAGCCTCCAGAGAAAATCCGTCTCATCTGCGGCCCAGACCCACGAGGACGAGAGCCCAGAGACTGAGCGCTCTTCCCCTGTTCAGCTGTGCCCCACAATCATCAATAACCAGAGGCTTTGCTGGCATTCCCATGTGTGGCGGGATGCTCTTACTGCTCTGGAATGCTGCGGAGAAACCCTGCTGTCAATCAACTCGCACACATGCCCTGCTTACACATACAGGGGTTAAACTGGGGGGGGAAATGTTGTCTATTTGTTCTCCATTTCATGTGTTTGCTCCGGTTCAGCTTTGGTTTGAGCCATTGCATCTGTATTTAGCAGTGCACTCGCTCACAAACATCTCCAGAGTATGCATCCGCAGCACTTCCCTGTATGAAGGGCACTGACTCACAGAGGGCTGCATATATCAAAGAACTTTGTTCTCTGCAAAATATTTATTAAGAGAATATAGCAATCGCTCTTGTCAGCATGCAAACTACTCACACTGAATCCTGCTTCGAAACTCCTCAATACATGAAACCATGTAAAACACAACAAATATATTTATATATCACAAAAACACTACTGACATAGTAGTAAGACCATAGTACCATTGCAATATGCATTGCATCACATTATGTCAATTTGCAAAGGCATTCTAGATGAACTCATATTAATATTTGGTAATTGTGATACATCAAAAAAATACAGAGAAAAAAAAGAAAAACAAAAGCCATTAATATATTTGCTAAATATATTATATATTTTGCAATTATATATATATATATATATATATATATATATATATATATATATATAAAATTGCAAAATATATTTAGCAAATATATTAATGAATTTTGTTATAAAATATATATAAATCTTAAAAATATAAATACATATTTAAAAGCATTTTAAAATATACCGGTGAACGTTGCATTAAATTCCATGAACAGCACATATTTTCAGTCCTGCTTATTTTTAACAAGAGACTCCCGATTGTTTGTATCTTGAATGTGCACGGCTTAATTCCCCTCCAGTTAATTTACCTGTTCAAAAACAGTCCGTTATGCTGTGTGATTTGTTATATTATTATAATTTATTATCAAAATCATAAACACACTGATTTGTAGCGTAAATAGTTTTATCGTTACTGTACTTTGTTATTCTTCCAGTTATTTACCTACAGCAGCCAATGAAGTCTTGTACATTCACAGAGAATACATTACTTTCACGATGCAAAGTAAGGTGGATATAGCAACCTTTAACCATTTTGAACAACAATTTAACAGAGTGCAATAATTCACACACACACACACACATATAGAGCTATATAGCATTATGCTCCCCTGGTAGAGGCCATGCATGTCCACCATCATTGACAGTGAATATGGAGTGTGTATTGAGCACCAAAGCAATCTAAAAATATCACGAAGGACCTCATGATGGCTTTGACAGCACTGATGCTGAATGCCTCTGGAGCGTCACATGAATGATTGCAATGCAGCCAGTTTGAGTATAAACGTGCAAAAAAGAGCTGAAGCAATGAATAACAGCTTGACTTTTTGTCTGTTCATCGCCTACAGCTGTCGTTAGGCTTTAAGAAATCCATGCACTACTGTTAAGGTGCTTTTAGTCTTTTTTGTTGCTTGACAGACCCTGGTCAACATGTATTTTTGTTTTATGGAAAAGAGCAGCATGGACATTCTGCTAAACATCTCATTTAGAAGAAAGAAAGCCATATGAGTTTGGAACAACCTGAGGGTGAGTAAATAAGGACAGAATGAGCAACAGTGCAACATGTGCAACTCTCTGGTTCAGTAGTAAAAACTCCTTTCATTTTTAATGATAATTTATAAGCCATTAAAGACAGATCTGCTGTGAGCTCTCAGCTTGTTAATCGATGATGTCGATGATTAATTTCCATTTGCATTATTTCAGTTTGTATTAAAAATAATCCATGTTTAAATGCTGGATTTATTGGGAACAGCAACATTGCCCATAATGCTGTACAGCTATCAGAAAGTCGCAGCAAGCAAATCACACCAAAAGAGCTCTTTAGCTCCGGTCACTCCCCTGAAGCACCACAAATGATGTACTTGATTCAGTCTTGCTATGCTTCCAAAATGCATATATATATATATGCATTTTTTGCAACAAACTTAAAATATATTTTATATAGATAGAGTCAACAACTTTAAATGAATAGTTTTATATTTGAGCATATAGTTTTTAATTCAATTATGTCATTTGCACTGTTTCATGAGATTGCACTGCAGTTCATTGCCTCACTACAACTTCTTTAAAATCCCTATAGGAAAAAATTAATGTGAAAAACCCTTCCAGAAGCAGCGCTGCTAAAAAAGCGGGCAGCACTATTGTTTTAGATGACAGTCAGATGAGATGAGATGAGCTGATTCTTCCAGTGTGTGAAGAGAAACTGGTTTGGTGTCTGTGAGGTGTTTGCCATTCATTCGGCAGTGCTGGGTTTGAAATGAGCGTTTGAGTGTGTGTGTGTCAGAGACGGCTGAAGGTAATGAGAGGCAGAGCTGTCTTGCGCTGTCATTCATAACCCTCCATGTGTATCGTAGCGCACACACTATTTCAAATTATTCTGCAGAGCTAGACACTATTTTCCTCCCAACAGAATTAATGAGTTATATTTAACCATGCATACCACTTTAATCATTACCTGCAGCGTGTTCATGTGGAAGTCAGGTGCTCTGAAAGAGGATTCTTTTATACCTATGTAGTGTCACATGGGTATCATTTATATTAGTGACAAAAGCTCAGCTGCTCAGCTTGTCCTCATGTTGTGTGTGGTTTTTAATCAGGAGACAGTGGAAGGGAGCAGAGCCTCCCCGCGGGTCTCCTATACTTTCACTCTGGACAGATCGTCTGAATGCAGCAGATACTGAGCATGCTCAGAACACGGTCCGGTTAATATAATGGAGCAGGATCTGTTCTGATGCTGCCCTGGTTGCTCTGTAGTCAGGAGCGTTAAATCACAGCAAACATGATGGGAAATAATCACATTTTACTAGATTCATTGTGCTTCCACTTGTACAAGAAGTACACTTTAGCATACTTTTAAAAGAGTATATATGTAAGTGTGAACTGAATGCAATGTTTTCAGACACTTAATTGTATATTGTTTACAATTAAACCAAACTTTATTATAGTTTAAATTAATTTTAAATGCAATTAGCTGAACTTTAGAGTGCTTTTTATGACCCATTACTGTAAGCAGGATTAAGTACATCTTTATGTGTAATTTCATAATTACTTCTATTGTCATTGAAATATGGTTAAAGTACTGCTGAATGTACCGACAAGCATTTATCATAAACTAAAATACACTTTATTGCCATTGTTTCTTAAAACTTGTATGTCATGTAACTAAATTTATTTGTAGCATTTATAATGATAGTTGCAGTTTAATACATTTGAAATATATTAACTTTGAATGTAATGTTGAATAACACACTACAGTTCAAATGGCTACACTTTATTTTGATAGTTCACTTAGACATACTACTAACTAAAAGTTACTACATGTCAACTATCTCTCATCAGAGTATTAGTAGACTGTTAGGTTAGAGATAGTAGAATACTTGCATAGTTACTTATAGTCAGTAGAGTGTCTGACCATCAAAATAAAGTGTTAGCAGTTACTAATAATAGTAGACTAACTTATAGTTAGTAGATAGTGGAGTATCAAAATAGTGTTATCGTTAAAATTATAATCGAGTATGTTACAAGTGCTTTAGTATGTTAGTCACAATAACTGTACTGCTTTAAAGCATGACAAAACATTTAATAATTATTAACATAATGATTTAAAATATAATTAAAAACTGTTCATTTTGCATTATTACAATTATAAATGCACTTAAGTGTGCTAGAAACATGGCCATGGAAGTGTCTCTCTGTAAGCACACTCAAGTGGCCTTTTAATTTTATTAATATTATATTATCTGCGAGTACAGATTTTAAAAAAACCTGTTAAAGATTTGAAGTACACATACAAGTGCACATTCAGTACAAAGAAGTACACTTCACAAATGCAGCCACAGTGCAAATAAAGAAATCAGATCACTTAACCTTTTGCGTCAAAACGCAACAGTAAGCATCAATCATGCAGAGGCTAACACCTGCTCGCCTTTCTTAGTGATTGATATAATTAGCCATTCTGTTGGGGTTTATAATGTCCCCCAAAACCTTTGCTCCTGTATTACTTTGTTACTTTTTATGGAAAGTAATGCATTACTTACTTTTGAATGATTTGAACAACCTTTAATTTCCCTCTGGATGTAAGGGTAGATTTGTCACGTCACGTTGCATCTCTGGCTTGCAGTGACTACGGGTTTTCAGTTGTATTTTTCAGTGAATAAATAAAAAGAGCATTAATGCACATTAACATTTTGGAAAAGTAGGTTAGTCAGTATGTTGTGGACCCATCAAAATAAAGTGTTAGAAGATATTAAGCAGACAGTCTTCTAATACTCTAATGACTGCTAGTTGACATGGAGTTGCAAAGTTACTTACTGTTAGTAGAGTCTAAAGTGGACTATCACAATAAAGTGTTACCGGAAAGTATTATTATGGTGTAAACTCAAAGGGCAATGCTTTATGCATTTCTCCAAACAACTGTGTTTCTTGTGAACACTTCAGGCAGAACTCAATGAACAAAGAAACCATTTTAGGCAACAACAGCTCCCATACTTTGGACAGTATATGCCTGGTACTCAAAATGTGCATGTTTTCTCCTTCTGATTCGCCCCTTGAACCTTCTCAAGGCTCTGTTACTCACCAAATACAGAACTCCCCCTTTCACCCCATTATCAACATCCCTGGCTTTACATGTCTCCCTGGGAGCCTCGAGTGCTAATGACTCCTGCGGCACGTTATTGATGGATGTGTATTTCTAAACAAGACAGATGAGCTCTAGCAAAGCTTCATACCCGGACGGCTTCATTCAACAGCCGGTCCAGCAGGCATAAAGAAGTGACAGCCTCAGCCTCAGGCGCAGGTGAGCTCAACTTCTCAAATCACTTCGACGCATTACACAGCATGCGAGGAACTGTACAGGCCTGCGCACGGTGCATTCCCACATGTCTGGCCCGGATCCAGACCCCCTTCCAAAATATTTGCCCTCAACTTTGCCTGGTTTATTTACTCTGGAGGAATATTTTCCCTGAACAACTCACAAGCTTAGCGTTTGGCAAATACACTGAGCGCATGAAATATGGGCACAAGGCTCGGGCCAAACGAGATGCATATATAGGCGATGTAAGACCGCAGAGAGCTTGGGCATTTTTGGACCAGATATTCTGATCGTGTAGGAGAGGAATCCTGTGTTCCCTCACATGTGCTGAACGGCGATGGAAGTGCTTTGGGAAGATAAATCCATCAAACTGTGCATGAGGTCATCAATCCGACGTTTCCGCTCACTTTGATGAGTGGAGACGGGCTTAGCCAAACACGGCTCTCCTGGAGCACTGGGGGGCTGAGTGGACGTGGGGCCACGCTTGGGCCGGTGCCATGAGAGAGACGGGCATATTAGAGGAGCCCAGAGCACAGAAGGCTTTTGTCTGTCTCGGCACAGCTTGCTTGCTTGGGTTTCCTAGCTTTCATTTTATGAGCCGACTGAGGCCGGCGTTATGTGTGACTTAGAATGGAAAGTGAGTGTTTCACGTTATGACAAGAACATTTGGGGCCATTTTTATCTGTGCATTTTACAGAATATTGCTTGCTGGTAAGAATATGTACTGAAACGTCATGGAAACATCTTAATCACACCAAGCATTTTGCTTGGGGTTTGTTCTTGTGTCTTTTTACAGTTTGCATCCACACTGGAACAAATTATTAATTGAATTTACTAAATTTGTTTAAGGTAAGTGGTTGCAATCAATTTAGCTACATTTAAATAAATAAATGTTGCTGAAAGTTATTCAACTAAATTTGTTTATTTAAATGTAGCTAAAATAAATAGATTGCAACCACTTACCTTAAACATTTTTTAGTATATATATTTATTTTTTCAGGGCAGTAAATTTTGGCATTTTGGACATTTCAATTGATCATTCACTTTTTACCCTTTCTTCTTACCCCATTGGCATATATTTTCTGATACATTTTATTGCTTAACTTAATTTTGTTAAATTCTTCTGAAAAGAAGACTTAATCTTAGTCATTGTGCATTTTGAGTAAATGCATCCTGATTTGTACTGGAAAATAAGTCAAAAATACCAAAGAAGAACATAATTTTTGCAGTGTACTCATTATAAGACTCTATTCTGTTACACTTTATTTCGATAGTCCACTTTAGACATTCTACTAACAGTAAGTAACTTTGCAACTACACGTCATCTAGCAGTCATTAGAGTATAAGTAGACCGTCTGCTTAATATCTTTATTACTTTATTAATACACTTTATTTTGATGGGTCCACAACATACTGATTATTATAAACTTTGCAAGTATATGTTAACTTATTCTACTAAACCTAACCTAACAGTCTACTCTGAGAGTTAGTAGACATGTAGTTGCAAATGAATGAGAATTAGTTGACATGTAGTTTCTTGTAGTTAGTAGAATGTCTAAAGTGGACTATCAAAATAAAGTGTAACCCTCTATTCTCACATACATCATATTAGTTTCAGGTGTGCATCTTTTTTGAGGTTTTGTAAACTTTATACAGTATCTTGGTCTTCATTTGACATCTGTTTGAATGCTGAATTGCGATTTTGTTTTGTCTACACGGAACCAAAGTCTAAAATCCAAACCTTTAACATTATTCCACTGCTGCTTTGCATGCACTGCTGTTTCCTTCTGGAACTGCAAATGTAGTAGTGTAAAGCTGTAGCCTCTCAGTATTGTCTTGTGTCCGCTTCCAAAGGCTTCCAGATAAACCCTGTATTTGTGTTGACACGAGATCCAGAGCATCCGTGTCTCCCAGCTGCATGCAGTCAAGGGAAAACATTTCCTTTAGAGCAGCAACTGAAAGGTCAGTCGCAGCACCTGCGTTCATGCCGAGGCTGGACATCACGTGATCACACACATATCCAGGCGTCTCGGGTCATCCTTAACCAGTCAACACCTTCATCTGACCTCCCATTAACCCACACCACAGGAGATCCATTTCCTCACAAGCCTGAAAGTTCAACACAAGGAAAGCAACAAATAAAGAGTATATGTTGTGAGAAGGAAAAACTGAGGAATCATTTGAGAGGATGGTGATGTTGATGATGCCACCAGACGGAGAGAGTGATACCATATGTTGGGTCACGTGTGTATCTGGTGAATCTTATTATGAGGCAATGCTTCACATCCTCACTAAGGAACATAATGTGGAACAGAAGGCCAGTGGTTCAGTCATTGTCCACTGAATTAACCTCAATCAGCTTTGAGGAGCATCCTGACTTTGGGTGGAGTGATGGTGGTGGTGGAGAGTACGGTAAAATGAAGAGCAATGGAGAAAGAGAATTATTGAGCTTCTTCAGTGATTTAGATTGATTGGATCATCTCAGAAACGTCTGGAGACAGAATCCTAAATGCTTTGGGAATCATTCTCTCGCTTATTTCTAAAATAAATGAGCCTGCTTTTATTCGATACACACCCCTTTACCAGAACCTGCAGTCTACTGTCAGCTCTCTATTAATAGCTATGTTTCCATCACCCTGTTTTTATGCACATTTTAAAGTATCGCATCAGAAACGAGAGATGGAAACGCCAAATTTCGAAATGAAAATCCATTAATTTGCAAAAGAAATTTTACACTCGCTTGAGGTGGTTTTTGACTTGTGCGAAAAAGGGTTAATGTGAATAATGGGAGATGGAAACACATTTGCTGAATAAATTCCTCAATGTGCATTAAAAAAAGTCATGTGACTTTGCGTTATGGGACGGCAAATCCTGACTAACCAGTGGACCGATCTCATTCCATAGGATCTGAAATGTTGTTATGGTCGTTCTTAAATGCCTGAGCAAAGTCTGTTGTCAAAGTATTTCTATATAATTGCCTCCCAGAAGTGTTATACGACTGCAGGCATCCACCTCCGAAAGCAATGACCGCATTTATTGTGTTTCGTCTGTTCGCTCTGAGGCGCAAGTAATTTATTATATATGAAAATTATCAATGGCTTCTCCTACTTTTCTTAGTGATATATAGTGCCAGTTTATCAGGAAGTGACGATTTTGTTCTCTTTGACTCAAGGCTGGAGTCAAAGAGAACAAATGGATTTTTGGATGGAAATGTTTTAAGCGATATTTTAAATTCACAACTTTGAATGGAAACCCAGCTAATTATGCACTGCCAGTTGCAGCAGTATCAGATTGTAGTTGTTAAGGCTGTTGCCAACATCTCAACACTCAAGACTGCATCCCGATGTCTAATCGAAATTACCATGTCAGGAAATACATGCCTCATGTTACTCGTCGACTTCATTCTCTCCACAGTAAATATTCAAGTGTTGAACCTTTCTGATGTGCATGGAGCATGTTATTAATCAGAAGCCCGAGGCTCCCGTGTCTCTCAAACAGCACGTCTGTTCGATCTCTGCGGTTTTGTCCCCCAAATGTCAGTGCCGATGACAGGTAGACAGTCCTGAGAAGTCAAAGTGCCGCTGTCAGTTTTCTGATGAACATGCCCCGTTCGGTTTTAGCAGCATGCATATTCATCAGGCTGCTAGGCCACCGGGCGATTTCACTCCTAATTGTGTCCTCCTCTCAAGCCCTCCGAAGACCCCTGTGGCATCATGGGACAGATGAGGGGATGTCAAAGTGGATGCCAGTGCTTGTCAGGGCTGCTCTTGTGGCTCAAAAGGCACAACTTTATTCCAGCACCCTGAGGGAAATTCTGAGCCGGATCCCGTTAGCACTGCGCTTCCGTCGCGGTCTTCATTGGGCCGCAGGCCTTTGTAGAGTTTCAGAGGCATGTTCTGACTCGTACCTTTGTCAAGTCGTCCCACATCAAGCAGAGTCAGCTTTTGCTTGATAACTTTCCTCGCTTTAGTCTTACCTCCGTAGATGAGCATCAGCAGCTCGTCCTAAGGACGTCTCGCCTCGTTATCCTCATCCCCTTATCAACAATAACAGCACTTTATGAGGTGGCCATTCATCTTTTCCCGTTTGCCCTCATGCAAGAGGCCACGCTTGAGCACGCATCGGTGCTGACACCCCAGTATCCGCTCTTTACCCAGTGGGGTGTGAAAGACCAGGGCTGACCTCACTTCCTGTGGCAGAACACATACACTTCCTTTCAACCCGAGCGGAAAAACTTATGAGGAAAAGTATGGAAGTCTGTTTCCTGCTGACTGTAACAACTCTCAGAATTTGCCCACAATCTTTTGCACCATTGCTGTTTTATTTTTAGCCGGCGGGTTATCTGATTCTTAGATGCTCCCCTACACCGATACAATACATAAATGTGTCATTTATCTACCGAGGTATCTCAGTGTCTCGTTTCATGTTCTCAGGTCAGGTATATTGCAGAAATAAAGCCAGAATCAAACCTGTGTTGTGCACTGAGTCACCTGATATCTAGAGCCTCCTTCTGTTGCACTGTCATCCATCCACTTCTCTGACTCAACCTGAGATTAACCACAGCGCTCTAACATGGGATTGTTTAACATAAGATAAGATTTAACACGGCCTTCTTATTCCACATCTTCATCTTTCTTTAGAAGCACTGCAGCCTCCCAGAGGGAAGTGTCTATTGCTCAGAACATCCTCTTCCATAGCTCAGGAGACATGCCGTGAAAGTATAGACCTGTAAAATAAATGTGGATGGCAGCTCAGATGATTTGATCAATGAGATGTTTGCATTCAATTATGACATACTTTACTGCAGAACTTGACACATTCCAGTTTACCTTTTCAGATTCTTTTAATACATATGCTGCATTTGGCCATTACAACATGCCATTCAACAAGCTTGAGACACAATTAAACTTGGTTGCAGCTTGGGGAATTTTTCTTTATCTAGAAAACTGTGGTCGGTTGCATAAAATGCTTAGACGCGTATTACAAGTTAGTTGTCGATTTTTTTTTTTCTTCAAGGCTGGTCATAACTTTATTTTTGGTTTGGTTCGGTTGCATAAGAATGTAGATCGGTCTAATTGGAATCAGAAAAAAAGGACTTATCCCTCGGTTAACTGCTAGTTGGTCAGACTAGTTCTTATGACACAGTCTTAACATAGTGGCTAGGTTTATGCAACTGCCCTCTGGAAAATAAGGCAAAAGTATCTATGTGATCTCCATGTTTATCTAATTGTCTATGAGAAACAGTCGAGATGTTAATGATATCTTGTTTGTGATTTTCCCTCTAGGCTAAATGATACCCTTCCTTAAATGCTTTTCCTCTGCCTTGAACATTTTGTGAAATGCATGTGACCTGCAGTTTGAGGTTAACTAATAATGCAGATATTTGAGAAACGTGCTTCCCAAAATTTATTGTATTGAAAAATGTGTTTCCTGGTTAACGTGAGTTTCACATCGCCTCCCAATTCAGTGCTATCCACCTCTGTCAAAAATAAAAAGTATTTGGTACCAGCTTGAAGGGTCACATGACCCTCTAAGCCTGAGGATCCACCTGCAGTGGCTCAAATGAACAGAAAGTCAGAAACGAGGCGGTCGGGGTCTCAGCGGTTGGTTCGAGGGCACATCCTCTGCAGCTGGAGACTTCGGCATGGCTTGCGCTCAAGGACTTCTCTCAGGACCATGTCACGAGAGGAAGGACTCGAACAACAAAAGGTGAAATTGTTTGTGAAATCGCTTTCTACGGTTCAGCTCAGCCGTGGCATTCTTCCAACATCTGTGGGCTTCGAATTACAGTAGTCAACATTTGATGTGGATCAAAAAAGTTAATCAAAGTTGTCCTAAGACAAGAATGCATTTTGGTTTTAGGACAACTTTGATGAAAGGTTTTGATCCACTTCAGTGAGTAATCCTTGCATTTGTATGTGATGCCAAAACAAGCGTTTGTTTGCCGCCAGATTTGCACCTTAGACCGGTGCTTCGATAATCATCCTTCAGAGCCGAGAAGAGTTGACAGACACCTCGCTCAGAATGTTGCGTGAAACTATTTCACAGCTCAAAGTTGAGCTACATCAATCAAATCCTCACTAATCTTAGCCGCCAGTCAGCTTTACCTGACAGACAGGAACTCTTCGACGAGCGGCGCGTTGACGTGTTTTCCTCCGCCTGCATGCTCAAGACGTTTATTTGTGTTGGTCTTTGTTCACATGGATGTGCGGTGCTGAAAGGATTTTGATTGCCTGAGAAAATATTTAGAGCACAGCAAATATTTACGACATCGTTCATGGTGCGGAAACAATAAGTATATTTGAGAACATTCTCAGGTAATCAGGCGTTACAAAACAAATGGGCGCAGAGAAAGAAAGAAACTTTGGCTGCTGGACGAGATGATCTCAGAGGAAATCTGTCCTTATTTTGGGCCGTGTCGATGCGTCAGAGCGGGCGTCCTAATGTCCTAAACATGGACGTGTGTATCATGAAAAGAGCAGAGCTTGGGAGGACCAGTCTGAACTCTGTGTTTGTCCACCAGCGCATTCAAAAGGCATTGTGGGAAAAACACTAGATACTCTTTGTCAGCACTTAAGGTCTATATGGCTGCGCCTCAGGATATCCCTTTCCTGACAGGAAGTATCGTGTCCCTATCTGCTGTTTTAATGGCACAGAGAGCGGTGTGTGGTGGGTGTTGTGAGGACACATCAACTGCATCTCACCGATCAAGTATCTCTGAATCATTTCATAACTGCATTGTTTATACTTTTGGTGGTTGCCAGGGAATTGCTGTGTGGGTGGTTATTACCATGCTACGTAGTTGCTAGGGTGTTTTGAATGGTTTGTAGGGCATTGTGGTATTAGGGCAATTAAGGTATTGTGGTGATTCACAGTATATCGTTATGCATGTTGCCAAGGTGTTCTGAGAGTATTAGCACACTCATGCTTACTAGGGTAATCTGGCTGCTTCGGTGTTCTGGATTATTATTTTTATTTATTTTATTTATTAGCATAGCTTCTACATAGCAAACTCTACATTGTATGCTACATAAACGGTACACTTGTAAATAACATATCTGTACATTCATTTAAAAAATTCTATGATTTTTTTCTCTATATTTCTAATTCTGTATACAGTGCATTATTATTTTTCTTATATTAGTGTTATATTTCATCTCTACTGTGTAATTCTATGTATGTCTGCTCTATCATGTATGTTTGCACTATGTCCATACTTTCTTCTGCACTGGAAGCTGCTGTCGCCAAGTCAAATTCCTTGTGTGTGGAAACATACTTGGTAATAAAGCTCTTTCTGACTTCTGACTTTATTTTATTTATTTATTTATTTTTTGAAAGTTGCTATGGTGTTCTGAGTGGTTGCTAGGGTGTTTCTGGCAGCTTTTGGCAAGTTGTCAGTGTGGTTGCTAGGGTGTTTTAGAAATCACAGTGAAGGTTTTATTAGATGGTTTCTAAGGGGGTTCCAAAGACATTGCTTGGGCATTATGTTTGGTTGCCTGTGCATTGATATAGTGATGTTGCTAAGGGTAGTTTCTAAGGTGTTGTGGGTGATTAATAGGGTGTTCTATATGGTTGCTAGGGTCTTCTGTTTTTTTACCTTATTTGATGGTTGCTGGGGTGTTCTGATTCTGGTGTTAACTGGTATTCTGGCGTTGTGGGTGGTTGCCAGGGCATTGCTCTATGCGTTGCTTAAGAGTTTGGTTTTGTTTTGTGTGGTTGAGTGGTTGCTTGCATTTTTAGGACATTACTTACTTTTACTTTACTTTTGTCATTTAGCAGACGCTTTTGTCCAAAGCGACTTACAAATAAGAAAAAGTAACTAAAACTAAAAGTTACAACTCTATAAATACTATATACCCACATATTTAAGAAAATAAATAAATAAAATAAAATTGACACATGCACATAACAACATTTCAATAATAAACATTTCACGAGTTCACACTTACATATAATTTGAAGGGGTAAGTTTAATGCGTATTTGGCGTGCTGTCCGGGGGGGAGGGCTCCGAGCTCGGAGTTCGGCCCGAACCCAGTGTACTCCCCCCCTATGTAAGTGCTTAGGACTAGAAGCGTGGAGAAGGGGTGGTGGAGGGATGCTGCAAACTGTCAATTGAATGAGGTGAGACTGCTGAGTGTATATATACCTCTTATCATTGATTGCTGAGTGCTCTCCACTTGTGTTAATTATCTGAACGAGCTCCTCCCGAACTTTGTTAATAAAACATCATTTCACGAGTTCACACTTACATATAATTTGAAGGGGTAAGTTTAATGCGTATTTGGCGTGCTGTCCGGGGGGAGGGCTCCGAGCTCGGAGTTCGGCCCGAACCCAGAGTACTCCCCCCAAAAGGCTAAACAGCAGAGGACAGCCGCCGAACAAAAACCCCCCCAAATGAGTGCCGAGTTTGGCGGGCTGGTATCTCGAGAAAGGGTCTGGATGTTTGCCCAGGGGGGCCCGTGATGGTGGCTCACTGTGCCTGGACTGACGGGCCCTGCTGGCCTGCAACGGGGAGCAGTTGTAATTTGGAGCGACCATTCGGGAGAGTTTGCGCCTTCTCTCTCCGCTGTGAGACCAAATGCTCGCTGGACAGAAAGAGGAAACAGGAAAGAGGAAAATGAGAGCTTGACCGGGAGATTTTCTCACACTGCGTCCGCTGTGAGACCAAATGCTCGCTGGACGAAAGAGAAAACGTAACTGCTCTACCGGGAAAGTTCTCGCTGCGTCCGCTTTGAGACCAAATGCTCGCTGGACAGAAAGAGGAAACAGGAAAATGAGAGCTTGACCGGGAGATTTTCTCACACTGCGTCCGCTGTGAGACCAATGCTCGCTGGACAAAAGAGAAAACGTAACTGCTCTACCGGGAAAGTTCTCGCTGCGTCCGCTGTGAGACCAAATGCTCGCTGGACAGAAAGAGGAAACAGGAAAATGAGAGCTTGACCGGGAGATTTTCTCACACTGCGTCCGCTGTGAGACCAATGCTCGCTGGACAAAAGAGAAAATGTAACTGCTCTACCGGGAAAGTTCTCGCTGCGTCCGCTGTGAGACCAAATGCTCGCTGGACAGAAAGAGGAAACAGGAAAATGAGAGCTTGACCGGGAGATTTTCTCACACTGCGTCCGCTGTGAGACCAAATGCTCGCTGGACAGAAAGAGGAAACAGGAAAATGAGAGCTTGACCGGGAGATTTTCTCATACTGCGTCCGCTGTGAGACCAAAGCTCGCTGGACGGAAGAGAAAACGTAACTGCTCTACCGGGAAAGTTCTCGCTGCATCCGCTGTGAGACCAAATGCTCGCTGGACAGAAAGAGGAAACAGGAAAATGAGAGCTTGACCGGGAGATTTTCTCACGCTGCGTCCGCTGTGAGACCAATGCTCGCTGGACGGAAGAGAAAACGTAACTGCTCTACCGGGAAAGTTCTCGCTGCGTCCGCTGTGAGACCAAATGCTCGCTGGACAGAAAGAGGAAACAGGAAAATGAGAGCTTGACCGGGAGATTTTCTCACACTGCGTCCGCTGTGAGACCAATGCTCGCTGGACGAAAGAGAAAACGTAACTGCTCTACCGGGAAAGTTCTCGCTGCGTCCGCTGTGAGACCAAATGTTTTTTTTTTTTTTTTTTAACCCCGGGTTTTTAATCAATGAGGGTTTGGTGAGCTTTTTTAATGTGGAATCGGTTGGTCCTGATATAGCTTTGGAAAGCATCTGAGAACCATCTCCCAAGGGCTTGGATCTGCTGTTGGGAGAGGCCTTTTTGGGCTGCTGAAGTTGCTGCCCCAATACGGAAAGAGTGACTTGAAAAATTCTTTACTGGAATGCCTGACTGTTGGAGAACAGATTTGAGGTGTTTCTGGAACCAAAAACGTGTCACAGGTTTTTTGGATTCATCTATGAATAGGGGTTCCAGAGGAGTTTTAGCCTGAGAGCTTCTCCATTGCAAATATGCCAGGATTGACTGGTATGGTTGGATTGGCGAAGAGAGGTTAAAGATGTAGATGAAATGACCTTTTTTGGTTTGGTCGGTCTTACTTTGTTTAATCAAATATGAAATTGTTTCACCATCTAGCACTGATAAGTCTGAGATGGTGGGGTGGATTTTTGGGTAAAATTTGGAAGTGATGGCGAGTTCCGAGCATCTAAGAAAACCAAAAAAGGCTAGGATAAACATGGCATCGAGTGTGCGAGCGGCACTGATGGGCTGGTAGCCTGTGCGGAGGCCGTGAATACATTTGGTGAGAATGTCTAGCGTTATGGGTTGTCTGGCGTCGGGACGGGTGGGCTGGGATCTTTGAATCCCTTTGATCAGGAGGGAGGTTTGTGAATTGTTTATCTCAGGGGAAGGAGCGCCGTACATCAATTTATGGAAAAACTGGATGCCGCTCAAGTAACCTTTGATGGACCCGACTTGAAGGCCCTTAACGCTATTAAGGTAGGAAATAAAAGAGGTGATTGAAAGAAGAGAAAAATCAGGGAAAGGCATGTTATAAGAGACATGGAATGTTTTGAAACATCTCCAAGCAGTCACGTAGGATTGGAGGGTCCTGGGAGAAACTGCTTGGAGGATAGTGTCGAGCGATGCGTCAAGCAGGGGTTTTAACGGGTGGGTTACGGGAATATTAGTTCTGAATAGCGAGGTACTGGAGTTGGGAATTGATCCGCCTCTGGAGCCAGCGTCCTGAATTTCTGAAACAGAAAACGAGACAGGGAGTCAGCGATTTGGTTTTCTGACCCAGGGATGTGTTTAGCAATTATGATGAATTGGTCGCAAGCTGAAATCCAGGTGAGACGCCTTAAGAGTGGCATCAGAGCAGGTGAATGGGAACGGCCTTTGTTAATGCAATGCACTGTTGCGTCGTTGTCGCAATGCACTAAAATGCTACTAGCAGCCCATTCTTTCCCCCACAGAAAAGCTGCTACTACGAGAGGGTAAAGCTCGAATAGAGCTGAGGATTGGGATATATCCGGGAGCTGCGGTGGCCACGGAGCCGCGAACCAACGACCTTGAAAAAATCCCCCGAAACCGATTGAGGGGGCGGTGTCTGTAAACAGTTGGATATCGGTCGGGGACGAAAAACAAGGTTGCTATAGAAAAAGGATAGGCCGTTCCACTGGTTTAGAAATGTTAACCATATCCTAAGTTCGTCGCGACATGCTTGAGTTATAGAAATGAGGTCCTCTAGCGAGTGGACGGAGGACGCGAGCGAGAGGAGGTGCGATATGAAGGGGCGGCCCTGCGGAATGATGCGCATTGCGAAGTTTATATGGCCGAGCAGGGATAGGAGTTTGCGTTTTGAACAATTGGATTTTTTTTTTTTTTTTTTTTTTTGGTAGAGTAGAAGAGACAAGAATTATTCGATCAATTTTGTCTTTAGGCAGGGATGCTTGGAATTTGTCTGAATCCAAATTAATTCCTAGGAACTCAATGGATGTTGCAGGGCCCATGGTTTTTTCCTCTGCGATTGGAATTCCTAGCTCAGAAAAAACGTTTTGGACCGTGAGGATGTGCGCGGCTGGGATGGCATTGGGAGACGAGATTATAAAAAAATCGTCTAGCAGGTGAATGAGTTGGGGAATGGCGTAGTTGTTCGACAAAATCCAGCAGACGGCTTCTGATAGCATGTCGAAAATGTTAGGGCTGCTTTTGCATCCGAAAGTTAAATGCACTGCAAAATAATATTTCCCGAGCCAGCGAACTCCAAATAGGTGCCATGAATCTGGATGGATGGGCATTACTTTGAAAGCAGCTGTAATGTTGATTTTTGCAAGCCAAGCACCCCGACCTGCGATTTTGATCATGTCGATGGCCTGATCTATGTCGTGGTATTTCAGCGAAAATTCATCGAGAGGGATCAAGCTGTTTATGCTTGGGAACGGGGAATTGTGCGGGGCTGACAGGTCGATTATTAGGCGTTTTTACCCGAGAATTTTCTTGTAGCCACTCCGATGGGGCTAATACGGAACAGATTAAATGGAGGATTGTCAAACGGACCAATCATGAAGCCTGACTCAACTTCTTTTTTGATCAGTTTGCTTACGACTTCAGGTTCTATGAGGGCGGATTGAAGATTACTACATGTGATGTTTTGGGAGAGCGGGCATTCTAAGCCGGGTTTAAATCCGTTTTTTAGACCGGACAGCAGGTAATGAGTAAATTCAACGTCCGGGTGATGAGCTAGTTCGAATTGCATGCGTGAAGTATTTACAGGAGTCGCCAAATAATTTTTTGATTTTTTATTCACAGATTTGTAAACTGGACATACAATGCGGGCATGAGCGCCGCCACAGAAGCTACAAATGTGCATGAACCGGCAGCGCGATCGGTTACATTTACCCGCGTTGAAATGGTTACAAGGATGTCTGCTTTCGTCGAAAGCGGAATCCTGGTTTGCGCTGGTGGTTGCTGCACGAGGCACGTAGCTGGTGGATTTAGAGGTGCTTGATCCCGGGTAGGGAAGAGAGGAAGGGTTAACCTGCGGGCACGACGCGGTCGTGTGCGCTACTGACCTGCAGACTGCGCAAGAAATGTTTTTGCAACCTAAAAACACCCTGCTGTGGAGATCCTGGTCGAGTGCGCCCCAGTATGTGCACTGGTTCCACTGTGTGACTCGCACGGCACTTTTGGCTGAAAACAGTTTATGGTATGTGAAGAAATGCCCACCCCCATAGGACAGCGCAAGTTCGGCTATGATTGCTTGATAATCATTCAGTTCGCGCCACCTGTGGGGGAAAGCTGAACAGATGATTTCAGTGTAACGGGAAAAAGCAATTGAAAATTCAGAAAATGAAAGAACGCGAGATGAGTGAGTGTTTTTGTTTTTTAGGGTAACGGAGAAATCCCCGCAATCTATTTGGCGGTCTGGTTCAGCTGCGGGGAGTAGAGAGAGAAGAGAGGAAAGGTCTACATCCGCACCTGAGAGGATCTGTGCACGGATGTTTTGGGATACTGCTGGTGGTTCCATAGCGACGGCGTTGGACGGAACGGGCATCGGTGTTGCTGTGAACAGAGAATAAGGTGATTTATGTTGTAAAACAGAACTGGGAAGGGTATAAGCCGGGTCTGCAAATGACGGCGGCGGCCTCGCGCTTGGATGACCTGCTGTGGTTTGAAAAGGAAAGTTAGTTGGAGGATATGGAGGAATGGAAGGATTATATGATGAAAAATTAGCTTGAGCTGCAAGCGGAGGCGGGCCCGTGCTTGTTTGAGCTACTGGAGCTGCAGGCCACTGAAAGTGGGCGGGGTTGTAACCTGTTGGGTGAAACTGTTGGAGTGGTTGGACCTGTGCTGCTAGCGGTGATAGCCTCGCGCTAGTGTCTGTGACAGGAGCTGGAGGCCACTGAAAAGGAAAAGGGTTATAAACAGCGGGAGTATGAAACTGAGTGGTTGTGGGGAGCCCGCTGGGCCCGGCTGTATGCGGCGCTGTGGCAGCAGAAGCCGTGGTGGAGGGCTGGGCCTCATTGAGAGGTGGGGGTGCCATGGCGGAATCTGGTGCGCGGCCCAGGCTCGCTGAAGGCTTGTTGCTGCGTCTTGATGGGCGAAGCGATCCGGATCCTGTGCGGGAAGATGACGGTGGTGATTGGGCAGGCGATTTTTGGGCCCTGCGGGCTTTGCTCTGCCTGTGGGTCGTCTTGAGAGTTGACTGTAAGGAAACATACAGATCATACAGCTCCGCCTTGTTCATTTTCCGCGAAGCTTGTACGTCTGAATTCCCCAGTGCTTGTTTTAATCCCGCTACGGTCCAATTCCTGATAGGTGGGATCGTCGGGACGGCCGAGCGGTAGGAGGAAGCCGGAGAAGAAGATGGAAGTCTTGCCGGGGGCGGTGAAGACTGGCCACGGCGTCTTGGTGAGCGCAGGGCTGTTCGGGCCGGTGTGCGGCCGCGTGAAGAAGCCTGGGGCTCAGGTGTGACGTCCGGCGTAGGAGGTATGATCGTGGGACCGGTGGAATGCGCAGGGGCATCCCTGGCAAAGTTTACTTCTTCGTCGGAGGAAGAGCTTGGACGTTCAGACATGCTGCAAACTGTCAATGGAATGAGGTGAGACTGCTGAGTGTATATATACCTCTTACCATTGATTGCTGAGTGCTCTCCACTTGTGTTAATTATCTGAACGAGCTCCTCCCGAACTTTGTTAATAAAACATCATATAAATGAAAAAAGTAAAATAAAAAGCAATACTTCTATCCCTTGCCGGTGTCCCTGCAAGAGTTTTTTGTGACATTACTAGATGGTTTCTGTGGTGTTCTGGTTGTTCCTAGGGGATTGCTTTGTAGGTTGCCAAAGATTTCAGATGTTGCCAAGGTCTGTGCTAGGGTGTTCTTGGTGGTTGTTGGGTCATTTTGTATTATTTATTTTTGTATTTTTTTTTTTTTAGCATACTGCCGTGTTTTTTCACATAACAAACACTATTAACACTAACATTTATTCAATTGAAACTGCAAAGCTGAATTTCCAGACCTCAGCTTCATGTCTCCCAGGATTTCCTCAGCTGGAGGTGAATGGGGCGTCACTTTCGGAGCAGGACCCAAAGGAGACCCAACAGACCCGCCTGTTACCTCCTCTTTCCATCTGCCGTTTGCCCCGGCGTTCCAGATCAATAGCAGCTCCATTTGCCGCATCCTGGCCAAAAACCCTCGTGGAGCAGATGCTAATGATGTGATGATAACTCAACAGTGAGATTTTAAGATAATCGATACACTGCTGTGCATTATGACTTTAATCCACACAACACCACCTACCAGCTTCATGCTGCATCATCTTGTCCGTATCGTTGTAGCGTTTCTTCTTTATAACAGATTATGAATTACAGCTCTTCTACTGAGGTCTCTAGCTGCTCTTTATCATACGCTTTACTCTTTTTCAGCCAGTCATAATGCATGTCTTGCGGTTTGCCCTTGGATGATGCAGGACACCATGACATCATTGCACTAATAGCTTCCCTGGAACTGAGTTGACTCACCATAGGGATATTTTAGCCTGGGTTTCCACCGTTATGAGCTGTTGCAACAAACACCACTTAAGCCCAGACTTGTGCTTCCTAAACAAGTATTTAATGCCCTCATTAAATATATATGAAGCTGGTAATCAATAAGACCTCTGGATTACAGCCTCATCTTCCATACGAAGGTGCAAATGGCTACATGATGTTTAACATTACGTATTTCGTGCCAGGTTTGTAGACTGAACAGAAATGAGCAAGTGAGCCTTCATCAATTACTCTAGACATAAACCTTAATTGTTTCATGAGATGTTTTGTGAGAACTAATATGATTATTGGAGGGAAAAAAGATCATTGGATCCATCTTATGGTCACGTTTATATTTGATATTATGATGCTAATAGGAACTCAACCCATTTTTTGGTCCATGGTTATATTCCTCAGAATTGGAATTACATGAACTGTAAAAGTTTAAAGTAATTCAGTTTTGTTCACCAAACACAGCCCAGAAGCCCACCCTCAGGCTTTTGTACCTGGTAAATGCTTTATGTTGTTATTAAATATCTTTTAGAAATCCATTTTTGTCTCTGAAGATGAGCAGTGAATCACTATTAAAGAGTCCATCAAGCTGGCAGGACAGTTCCCTGTAAACACTCAGCTCACACTTCTGAATAATGCAGGCCGTTTTATGTGCTTCGCGCTGACTTCAGTATCTGCTTCCTCACCATGTTTAATTCTGAGCTGAAGGCACAACAGAATACTGAGGTTATGGTGTATCGAAGTGTTGGTGCTCTGGATCGTGGAACCTTGTGGTCACTGTCTGTCTTTAACAGTCAAGGTCAGTTAAAATGGTCAAGGAAATATTCAAATGCTTGGTTACGGTGTTATTTTAGTATCGTTGAGATACTATTAAAATTATTTTATTTATTTTCTGTTTTCATATTTTACTTAACTTTTTAGTAATTTTGCTATGTTTTTTGTATTAGTTTACTCTTTTATTATGTCTATAATATAGTTTTTAGTTGTTGTTTTTTTTATTTTAATTCAGTTTTAGTTTTTATTACATCCACTAAATGAAAATGAGAAATGTTGCCTTGTTTTCTTTTTAAATATTTTTTTTCAAGTAGTGATTGATGATATAGCAATATATCATACAATATTGATATTGATCATGATATTTATTTACCATTAATGGGGAAGCAGATGCTTTCCACATATTTGTCAGACCTTGCAAATGAATCAATTCCTGGATTCAGCGTTTTATGACTTCATACAAATTTATCATCAAAATTGGTGTCTAATGAAAGGAATTAATAAAGCTTTAACAATGTAATCAATCCTTTAAAAAGTAATCCAATGAAAATATAACAATTGATTTACAACAAAACATTGCACTTTTATTTTTTTGTCCAATAAAATGCTGCACAAACAGAACTGTATTAAAACATGGATGAAATATATATTACTATTATTTTGAGAAGTACAATAATTTACAAAAAAACATTGCACTTTTATTTTTTGTCCAATAAGATGCTGCATATATATTCATATATATATATGAAGAGTTCAGATGCAAAAGCCGTCTGAAAGTTTCATCTAAAATAAGCATTTTTATAAGGCGCCTATGTTAGGTTCAGTAAATGTATTCTAATGGCAAGGTATAGGTCATTTTCTATGCAATTAAAGTGAAATAACTAAACATAAATATAGTAGATGGATAAAAATGCTCATTTTAGAAGAACATTTCAGATGGCACTTAGAGGCTTTTGCATCTGAACTCTTTATATATTACTATCATTTTGAGAAGTACAATAATTTACAACAAAACATTGCACGTTTATTTTTATGTCCAATAAGATGCTGCACAAAAAGAACTGTATTACCGTAAAACATGAATGAAAATTATGATATACTATATATATATATATATATATATATATATATATATATATTTCTCCAGAGCATATCATTGTTTTCATCACATTTTATTGTGATCTCAGTATTATATCGATATGATATTTTAAGTAACAAAAGTTATTATATGGTTTTAGTAGTAGATCTAGTTTAATTACTCTGCTGCGTTCCAGTGAATTTTACAGAGTTTTGATTCAATCCTGATCAAACTGGCCTGCACGCAGCTGTCTAGTGATCCTGAAGACCTTGATGAGCTTGTTCAGTGTTTGATCAGAAGATAAACGCTGAGAAGTCCTGGTCCAGGTGCTGTGTGTCACAGGTGCTGCTGGAGCTGGTGGTTTATCTGTGAGCCCCACAGATGAGTGATTGCTCTGCGATGCTGCATGTGCTCGGCTCGAGGTCAGGACCGAGCGGCTGCTGCTGCTCCAGAGGCCCCGGCTGATTACTGTACTGGGACCCGGACACAGAGCGTTTTCATTAGGGAGAGGTCCAAGATCATACAGGAAAGTTCCGGACCATTAATACATTTGAAACGGCAAATGAGGGGAGAGCCACGGGTTATTTTGAAAGAGGAGAACCCTGAGGAAAAGCCATGAGAGTCTCAGAGAATAAATACACAAATCATCTTAACCCAGTTTTTTCTTCTCCAGGATCTGCAGCCAATTTTCCTACAATTTACCGTAAATTGTTTGTGAAATCCTCCTTGATTCTACCAGTGGAAACGTGGAGCTGGAGAGGAGAATATTACAGCGTGCACGTGTCAGACTGAACCCGCATAAACAAACAAGCACAAAAAGCAGAAACAAACACACAAATAAACACATGATTTGTAACAGATGTGCTCTTCATTTGTGTGTGTGTGTGTGTGTGTGTGTTACCAACAAGCTTGGCCACTTGACATGTAAAAAACAAAATCCTCAGGTCAGTTTCACAACTTGTTAATATTTCATCTTGCATAGTTGTATAATGACTTGTATTGATTTCTCATTTCTTATTTATGGCGTCTGGTGCCACAGTAAAATGCTAATCAGATCCTCGCTTCTCTGAGTTTTGCTATTTCTGTTACAGTAATGTGAATGTTCAAAGATGCACCTCAGTCTTATGTGGATATTTATAGCATTTGTGTTTGTAGTCTCTTCATTACAGGTAAAAACTGTGCGTAAAACTCCTGTTGTCTTTTTTAATCTATATGAGTCTGTGTGAGGTGAAAGAAATCAGATCAGTTCAGAACTTTTGAAGCATAATTTGGTCAGCAATTCATAAGGTTTGTGAGCGAGAGTGTGAGATTTGATCTGCCGTGAGAGAGATGCTCGAGCGTTTTCTTCAGCAGTCGTGTCTCTTCTGTTTTTTGTTTACACTTTCATTATATCTCTACCACATTATCTGATGCCCCGTCCCGTTTTCAATCTCAATGCTCCATTTTAATGTCACTGCTTGCACTGCGTGTGTGTGTGTGTGTGTGTGTGTGTGTTTGTACGTGTGTGTGTGTGTGTGTGTGTGTGTGTCAGGTGTGCGCATGTTTATGTGGTTTATGAGGACACAAATTTGTATAATGACATGGGTATGACAGAGGTATTACAATATGAAGGTGGTTTATGAGGACACTGCCTATGTCCCCGTAATTCAAAAGGCTTAAAAAACATACTAAATGGTGTTTTTTTGAAAATCTAAAAATGCACAAAGTCTCCTGTGAGGGCTAAGTTTAGGTGTAGGGTTGGTGTAGGGCAATAGCACACACAGTTTGTTCAGTATAAAAACCATTACGCCTATGGAGAGTCCCCATAAACCACAAAAACCAACGTGTGTGTGTGTGTGTGTGTTTGTGTGTGTTTGTGTGTGTTTGTGTGTTGGCTCAGAGAGGTTGTATTACCACGAATGAAGCAAAGAGAAAATGAAATTCACTCCATGCCGCTCACGTGGCTTTAATTTATCACATATGACTTGTACTAAAAAAGCATTTAATGTAATCTGATCACTAGATTCGATGCAGGATGTATGTGCTATATGATCCAAGCCTGAGAGACGAGCTTAGGACAATAAGAGACAAAGACGGTGACCAAATCTCAACTCACTGCTAACTTCAGTGATGATGCTTTACAGGATTAGTAAATCACAAGGCAAAAATGTTAATCTGTGTCTCTGTCTTAAAACAACAGAACTTCACTTGCAAAAAAATCTGGTTTAAAAATCTTTTTTCCGAGAATATAGTTTGAATTAAGTTTTAAACATAAATGCAACAAAACTAAATGAGGTTTATTATTTATTATTTCAATTATTAATGCAATAGTTTACCAAAAAATTTAAATGTATTTCATTTTAAGGACATTTCTGTATTGTTTAATAGAAAACAAGACATAGATTTGATTAAGTGTATAAACGAAATATAGTTGGAGTCCTGCACAAATATCATTAATGAAATATTTTCTGAAATGTGATATTTTTTCCCTCAGTTTCTCAGATGTTTTTCTGCTCTCTCGGAGGGATGTGTGTTTTATTGATATCTCAGTTGTAAATATAATTTCTCTATGCATCTCCTCAGAGAACAAATCAGTTTATGCGAGCAGAATATTGCTTGTTTTTCCTGATCCATTATCATCAGTCCTGCGGGCGTTTGGTTAACACATTAAACAGTCTTACAGGCGTTTGAAGGCAAGTGGAATAAAGCCTCATATTTTAGTGCTGACGGCCACAAAAAACCAATGACAGATTATTCCACGTCATTGCTTTACATGCCTTATGGCACCAGATGAAAAGGGCTTATTCACTTAATTCAGACAGAATTTCCATATTATTTTGATGTCTGTGCACTGATGCAAACGCCGAGGATGAATTTACACGGTGCATCGGACCAAGGCCACAATTACTCTCGTGTAGCTCTGCCTGCGCCTCTGATTGTGTTTGTTATATTCGTGGCTTTTCTCAAATCCAGCTATACTGAGTCTGAGCCGGTGAATGCTTGCAATCTTTAGTGTCTGTTTAGAGTAAAGAAAGACGTGTTAAACATTGGTTTAAGTAGGCAAATCTTCTCTCTTATGTAATCTGAGTGTGCTTCATTTCTCTCAGAAGTGTGTGCTCTTCTTCTCATTACTTTTCCTCTTTGAGTCCCTGGAGCAAACAGGGGGTTGTCCATAAACTTCCATGCAGTTGAAACTTTAACTGGGTTGAAAGTGTCTGTTTTCGCTCTGCTTGTGTTGAAGAGTTGCGAGGTCTGGCTTCATTCTGCAGTAACTCTGAGATCTCTGGTTAAAGACTGCCGTGTCTTTCTGCCTTCATCCACAAGCTATTAGTGCTTTCAACTGGCAAGCGCTCATCACACTTGGAAAAGAGCTTGTAAAGTTTCTCCTAATTGTGGCAACAGAGGTTGTTTTGTTGGCTCTCAAAGCCTCGCAGATGTTCTGGGTTGCAGACGACGTTTGCCTCCTCCTTTGTCACGAGCTTCTTTATGCTCTCTTCACAAGCTGAAGGATAAAAAGCACATTGTTGCCTGTCATTTTTCCAAAATATCCATTAAGTAAAAGCCATTTTAGCTCACAGGCCCTAATAGCACTGGAAAGGCCTGCCGTCGTTTGTGAGAAAGGCCTATTAATTTCAATTAGCGATGAAGGAGAACAAATCTTGAAGCTTCTGATTTGAGATTTTACAAGCACAAAGAGAGCTGAAGTGTGCGACAATGTGCATGAATGAATTTGTTGTTTGGAGGGTGTTTATTGTTCATGAATTAAACCACACCGACCTCACGCTTATTAAAAGAACTGAACTTTTGAAGAATAGATTAAGCAATAAACCCTAAACCAAACCAGCTGTTTACTGAGAGGTAAAAGAAAACACCTTCTTACACGGATTGGATACAATCATCTCATAGACAGACTGATGGACGGGCGGGCAGACGGACAGATAGATAGATAGATAGATAGATAGATAGA
>NC_136758.1:1142500-1147500 GCF_936440315.1 Barbus barbus
GATGGATGGATGGATGGATGGATGGATGGATGGATGGATGGATGGATGGATGGATGGACGGACGGACGGACGGACGGACGGACGGACGGACGGACGGACGGACGGACGGACGGACGGACGGACGGACGGACGGACGGACGGACAGACAGACAGACAGACAGACAGACAGACAGACAGATAGATAGATAGATAGATAGATCTCGCTATGAATGAGTTGTGAATGTGTTGACAGGTGAAGCCAGCATCAGTGCTGCATCAGAGTGCGGCGTCTGGCGTGAGTCTAACGACTCAGAGTGCGTCTGGGCTAATGATGCGCTTTATGTTCTTCAGACCTCCAGCGTTTCTGTTGTCGGACACGGGTTGAAACAAAGGCTGTTTTGTTTGAGGGGAAAAGGTTCAAATGAACCTCGGCCCTAAATTATTGACAGCGAGACGTTCCCTGGAGCCGTGAGTAAATGAGCGCTGTCACTGTACACATGCTGTCGCTGCATTAAAGGAGGCCGTGTGGCCGAGCGTATCTAAAGAGCTGCCGCTCACACTCGTGATGTTTTGAAGCAGGTCAGGACTCGTGTTAGGTAGTTAGTGATGGTGTGTGGTGAGTTAACTTCTGTGAAACCGCATCATCAGCAGTGGATCACCGCAACTCATTCATCTCTCTTTGGATGTTCTTAAGTCCTAGAGCACAAAACTCAATGGAGCTCTCACATGCATCATTTTGTCTTATTTAATCTTGTGTTTTTAAAGCAATAGTTCACCCAAAAATGGACATTAGTTGAAATTGTCCTCACCCTCAGGCCATCCCAGATGTAGATGAGTTTGTTTCTTCATCAGGTATGTAGAAATGTGTCTCTGCATCAGTGTCTCAGCAATGGATGCTCTGCAGTGAATGGGTGCCGTCAGAATGAGAGTCCAAACAGCTGATAAAAACACCACAATAATCCACACCACTCCAGTCCATCAGTTAACATCTGGAGAAGACAAAAGCTGAAACAAATCCAGCATTAAGACGTTTTTAACTACAATACAAGTCCATAATCCATAATAAAACTTCCTCCAGTGAAAAAGTGTTCTGGTCTGAATCAGGAGAGAAATCTGCACAGATCAAGCAGCGTTTACAAGACAAAACAGCTCTAAACAGATATGTGGCTGGATTTTTTGATGTTGTGAGAGACAACAGGAGATGCACTTTTTCACTGGAGGAAGCGTTCATTGAGCTGTAGTGCTTGTTCATCTCAAACAAACTTGGAACTTCATACAGGTTATACAGATACGATATACTTGTGTAAAGGTTATGTGTTGCGTTTGCCTCCTGTAGCTCAAACAGTAAAGCATGAGTAGAGCGAGGTCATTGTTTTGATTCCAATGGGGAGTAAAATAATGCTTACTTTGAATGTAGTATAACTTGCTTTGATTAAATGCATGTGCCAAATGCATCAATGTAAATGAGAGTCTAGACACTCGGAGATCTAGATGTGTTTTTGCTCTGGGTCTGTTTGAGGGTCGGTCTAATTTACACCCTCTAAACTGAGTGATCTGAATGGTTTGTTAGGTTCAATTCTCTTGTCATTTCAAGTTTTACTGAATACAGATGTAATGGTGAAGGCATCCCAGAATGCACCACACCCCATCGGACAGCATGATCTTGTAAATAGTTGCAGTTCACTGAGGGCTTTGCATTAAAAAAATGTTTGTCCGAATGCCAAGAAGTTGCTGTTAGTTTGGCATGTAAATGAAATGATAGATTTTATTTGATACGAATGTGAGTTTAAACACAGTAAAGGCATGACCCGAGTGATCCGTGTTCAGCAGGTCACGCTTTGTGCAGAGCAGTGATGTCTGTGATGATCTCCAGAGAAGAATGGATCATACTGGACTCGCTGTGAGGGAGGAGGCCGTGTTCAGCAATACATGAATAAGTTAAAGCATAATAAGTGTGTTGAGTGAGCACTAAAGGGTGTGTGCTGGAGGGGAGATGAGCATGTTTGTGTGTATGTGTTCTGTGATGTGAAGATCTTCTCATCCTCTGATGTTCCTCCTCACACTGCACCGTACAGTAATCATAATTCACAGGAAACACTGCCAATTGTGCTAGAACATTTCTAGATTTCTGGATTTGAAAAGGTTACTGTTATATTCAGTATTATGGGGTTGAAGATCAGAGCCAAAATGGCCTCAGCTCATAATATCATTACACCATATAACATTATAAAGTCCAAAAGAAATACGGTATGTCCACTCATTGTAACAGAAGGACCAGGCTCCTCCCAGAGCCAGTTACCCCGATCCACCTCACCTGAATTTTAATCACCGGCACCTGCACCTCATTATCACCAACCACATATAACCACAGTCACCAAAGTCACCAGTTGTCCGATCTCCGGATTACCACATGGACCATCTCTGCTACCTTACGAAGCTGAGTATTACTACC
This sequence comes from Barbus barbus, assembly GCF_936440315.1. Taxonomy (NCBI): domain Eukaryota; kingdom Metazoa; phylum Chordata; class Actinopteri; order Cypriniformes; family Cyprinidae; genus Barbus; species Barbus barbus. The sequence continues at coordinate 1,144,932 of NC_136758.1, forward strand.
TGCGATTACTTACCTGTCCCTACTTACCTTCTGTCTTCTCCATCCCAGTCCTCTTCCTCGTCTGTTCCGTTGGCTCGATCGGATCCCCGCATCTCTCAGCCGCTCAGCCGCGGCGAAACCCCAGGATCTGTAAGATCAGAAAGACTGATTACTATTGACATTCCGCTCACCTGAAACCTCACGAAGAGACACTCACCACATCCGAAGACTCCTCACGTTTGCTATTCACAATTGCACGCTGTAAATAAACACCTTGTTACTCCACTTACCATCTGTGTCAGACCCGTTCCTTTACAGAAGATCGGACCAAGACGGCTACACCATGAGTGTAAACGACCCATTCCAGGAACTGGTCGACACCTTGAAACGGGTATTAGCCCGTCCGGCTTCACCAACACCACCGGCCTCTGTTACCACACCCGTCACTTCCGCCTCAACCATTTCTTCGGCGATAATGTACGCCAGTCCCATGGCCCGACCAGCGCCCTACTCAGGTGATCCAGAGGAGTGCAATGGCTTTCTTCTCCAATGTACCCTAACTATTGATTTACATCCTCAGATGTTCCTGACCGATCAGGCGAAGATCGCCTTTGTGATCACGTCACTCACAGGACCCGCATTAAGATGGGCGGAGACAATTTTAAATCAAGCTGGACCTGCCACGCATTCGTTTGCCCAATTTCTCGCTCACTTTAAGGAGGTATTTAGCAGCTCTCCAGGTGATTCTTCAGTGGGGGAACAGTTATATAAACTTCGTCAGGGGAATCAGACCATTCATCAATATGCCCTGAAGTTTCGCACCCTCGCGGCCGCGAGTGGATGGAACGAACCATCATTGATAACTGCTTTCCGGCAAGGCTTGAATACCCGCCTGAAAATTCAGCTGGCAGCCTACGATGACACCTTTGGGCTAGAGAAGTTCATTCAACTTGCCATTCGTTGCTCCAACCGGATGCGGGCCTGTACATTAGAAACCACAACCGTTACCGCCATTGACACTCCTCCAAGCCACCAGCCAGAGGTTAGACCCATCTCCGAACCGATGCAAACTGACACCTTCCATCTATCACCAACAGAACGACAGAGGCGAATTAACAATGGTTTATGCCTGTATTGTGGGAGTTCTGACCACCGAATTCAATCCTGCACCCTTCGTCCGTCCAGGCTTTGGGTGAGTGGTATGCACCCTCACATCCCTAAAATGAACCCCTTAACCACTTGTGCAAATATTGTTCTTGTAAACCACCTGATGCCAGTCACAGTCCTCTTGGACTCCGGATCAGCGGGGAACTTCATCTCGGGGAAACTCAGCCGGCAACTCCACCTCACACCCATTACCACCGAAACCACTTACCAGATCCAAGCCATAACAGGTACTCCACTCACTCGTCGGTTAGTCAAATATTGTGTCGGTCCCCTAGGGCTGAGAATGGGGCAGCTCCATCAAGAAAGTATTCATTTACTAATTTTAGAAGAATCTACAGTAGACATTGTTTTGGGTCGACCCTGGCTGGTTCAGCACAATCCAGTTTTGTCCTGGGCCTCTGGAGAAGTGCTGAAGTGGGGTACGAACTGTTTCCCGCACTGTTTCCCACATATGCCTAAACCATCTCCACGTCCAGTGGTTAATTTGTCTGTGCAGGCCACGTCCGTGGAGAGCCCTGTGGAGAAACAATCAGTGGAGGTTCCACCGGACTACGAGGCTTTCAGGGACGTGTTCTGCCCCAAGAGGGCATCGCGGTTACCACCTCATCGGCCATGGGACTGCGCGATCGACCTCGTTCCGGGTGAACCAGTACCACGGGGAAAGATTTATCCCCTCTCTCTTCCCGAGCAGAAGGCAATGGAGGAGTATATTGAGGAGGCACTCAAACAGGGTTACATCGTCCCTTCCATCTCCCCTGCTGCTTCAAGTTTCTTCTTCGTGGCCAAGAAGGACGGAGGACTCCGTCCATGTATAGACTATCGTAAATTAAACCTCATCACGGTTAAATATCGCTATCCACTTCCTCTTGTCCCTGCAGCATTGGAACAGCTTCGCGGTGCCACCATATTCACCAAACTGGACCTCCGCAGCGCGTACAACCTCATCCGCATCAGAGAGGGGGACGAGTGGAAGACCGCCTTTGTAACCCCTACAGGGCACTATGAGTACCGGGTCATGCCCTATGGGCTTGTCAACGCCCCCTCTGTCTTCCAAAGCTTCATGCATGAGGTGCTCCGGGAGTTTCTTCATCGCTCTGTAATAGTCTACATTGATGACATTTTGATCTACTCCCGGAGCCTGGCCGAACATCGCCACCACGTTGCGGAGGTCCTTCAACAGTTACGGAAACACCAGCTCTACCTCAAGGCAGAAAAATGTCTATTCCACCAACCATCCGTCCACTTCCTTGGATACATCATTAGTCACGGTGGCATCCGCATGGACAAGGGGAAGGTGGAAGCAATTACATCCTGGCCTCGACCCACCACGATCAAGGAATTGCAGCGCTTCCTGGGTTTCTCAAACTTTTACAGAAGATTCGTTGCCAACTATAGTTCTATCACAAGCCCCCTCACTGACCTC